>NC_056737.1:1331195373-1331340373 GCF_019279795.1 Protopterus annectens
AGCTTGGATAAACAGTTATCATGTTTGACACTTGGAATTAGTTTCTTCTCTTTTTTGGTAACATGGGATTCTTCTGGGCAGAAAGGCAGGTGATTAACAAGACAAGTGTTAAGGTGTTCAGACAGTGAAGTTGTATTATGTAATTTTTACCAGTATCATGGATGTACTGCAGACTAGAGTAAATTCAGAAATCAGAATCCTAGTTCAGCTCCAACCAAGAGCATTTGTAATGATATTTTCAAAGGACGACTACAGGCAGAAATTGAAAGAAATATATAGCTGTATATATATTTTTAATTTATCTTGCCATGAACTTCTACACAATTCAAACCTGCCAACAGTAAGGTAAGTACTTATTGCTAATTTTATTTTTTCTGTGACCCATGAATGCCTTCATGAGGCAGACATACTGACGTGATCTTGTCTTCTTGTAAAGCTTCTTCTTGCCCATAATACACTATGAGAACACAACTGATGAGATTACAATGCCCTATTCTGTCTTGTCAGATCATAGTCCTATTCACTTAAAATAGTAGTAGAAAGAATTACTGTGCATGAGAATCATAAGTAAAAATGGTGAACACGTTTTGCAGTGGGTCTTACATATTTGTTACATATGTATCACAAAATCTGTGAAAAAAAATGTTTAAAAAGGAGAAATAATTAACTGAGATAACATAGCCTCCTTAAAAAGTGATATTTTGTGAGTTTTGGGTCCTTGAGTCAGTCACATTTTCTGGCTTGCAAAAGTCAGCTAATTAGTGAAGTGCTTTTAATGGTTATCCGGTTTATGCACCTTCAGACTACAAAACATTTAATAGGTTTCCAGCCCTAGGGGAAGGAAGAATGTGATTTTGAATGACAACGCACATTTAAAGAGTTGTCAATTTTGAGCCCGAATCACTTTATGAACTTGGTGGGTATGAAATATTTAAAAAGAGCTATATGTACACTCCTATATTTGTTTTCCTTGGCAAAGGACTTTTATATGTGATAGGCTAAATTATATAATAGCAAGGGTGTGAAATTCTTAAAAATGTAGCATAAGATTTCATTCAACCCCCGACAAAGTGCACATTGTGGAAGCTGAATATGTAGAACAGAGATGCAACAGAGAAGGAGAAACTGCTAAGGCATACCTTTTATTTTTTTTAAGTATATCTTGTAAGGAAGAAAGTACACTATCAGAAAAGAATGTTATACTTGGGACACAGTTGTCCTTTAACATAATGGGGTTGGCAAAATGGTTAATATGATAGCCATACACCTAGAAGTTTGTTTTCAATTTTAATTAGCAATGTAATCAGTTACGTTTGCAAATTAGTTTTCTGCAGTAAGCTTTTTGCTGCATATTTTAGATTGCATAATTGTGGTGTTCTTTTCTCTTCTTAAACTAGCCACAAATTCCAACCTCAGACAATAGACAGATAATTACAGATAATATACAAGCAACCAATAACCAAGATATGGGACAAATAACAAGAAAATAATTAAATATGTAGAAAACACAAGTTCAGTCCCAGCAAGGCAGCAGAAAATAAAAACTCCAAATGAAAAAAATAGTTTAATCACACAAGGTAAGAGCTTCCACGGTTGATAACCGCTTCATCAGACAACAGCACATTAACACAATACAGTTTAAAAAGCAGTAGTAGCCAATGAAAACGCTGCTTAATTAATGAGTAAAAATCAATTACAACATTTAAAGTGCTCGTATCTAATAAATACTCTAGAGAGTCCCTAATGCAAATTGATCGAAGTAGAAAGCATACTGAACAAATACAATCATAACATTAAAAATGCTCATGTGGTATTAATGTTTAAGTGGTCTCTGTTCTAAAAATGGTTTTAGTGAAACCCTATCATTAATCCTGGGGTGGTTGTCAGCCTTAAAAAATAAAATCCATTTCTGTTCGCATGCTTCTGTCTTACATCTCAAATCAACACCCCTATTCCCCTCTGGTACTACTTCTAAACAAAAAACTTAAAATAATGATCTCCCCCTACTTCATTTACATGTCTAGCCAAAGCACTGGCACTCTTACAATTCCTGATGTCATGTAGATATTCTAAAATCCTGTCCCTGAAGGGACGGTTCATTTTCCCAATATAGTAGGCATCACATACTACACACTTAGAGTAATAACACAATATTCTTGGTACTATAGTCCGCATAAAAGGGAAACTCAACAGAGCAAGAAAGTGTTGGGTGCACAAAGCTAGACGCACTAAAAATATGTTTGCATGCCTCACAGTGTCTACATGGATAGCTGCCAAACCTCTGGGAATCCAGTGTCAAGCTATTCCCTTTCTTGTAGCACAGTTGCTGTTTGACTGCTGTTATTCTTAAAAGAAAAGTTGGGTTTATCACCAGCAATACTTCTTAAGTCATGTCTGGTGTACAGAATATTCCAATTCTTCTTTATTATATTACAGCATATATTCACATCACTCGAGAAGGTTAGTGGAAACCTAACCTTCCTAACATTACTTTCTCCCTGTAGCAAGGAGGGTGTAGGTGTATCAGAAAAAAACGGTTTACCTCTGGTACTCCTATCTAGAGATACCAGCCTAATACATTCATCTACCTCTCTCTCTCTTGCTATACCCTCTCTCTATAAAATCTTGCTTAAGTTTGTCAAATGCTGTTTTCAACTTGGTGTCATCATTATGTAACCTCATCAACCTCAAGAATTGTCCCGTAAGTATGTTACATGGAATGTGTCTAGGATAAATGCTGTGTCTGTGTAACAAAGCATTCTTCCTCACTCCTTTCCTGTATAAACCTGTGTAGAAACTACCCAATTCATTCTTACTAGCAGTCGCATCCAGATCTGTCTATACCACAGACGTGATGGGTTTATGTTAAAGACCTTGTCAATCTCCCATTTGGCCAGCAGTAGGTTGGCATAGCTATTAGCACAAGCCGTGCCCAAATGGGAGATTGACAAGATCTTTAACATAAACCCATCATTTCTGTGGTTTAGACATTTTGTTGATGATGTTTTTTTGTTGTGGCAAGGTGATGTACAGAGTTTGTTGTCTTTTGTGGATTATTTACACACTACCACAACATTTTTAAAGTTTACTGCAACTTACTCACACTCTAGTATTTCATTTCTGGATGTGACTGTTAATAATTGAGTTAATGTGCTGTTGTCTGATGAAGCAGTTATCAACCGTGAAAGCACTTACCTTGTGTGATTAAACTTTATTTTTTTCATTTGAAGTTTGTATTTTCTGCTGCCTTGCTGGGACTGAACTTGTGTTTTCTATATAGATAATTACAGATGCAGGGCAAATGTTTCTTGCAGTGGGGCTGGGCCAAGTGTACTCTCCAATCTGGGGGCTTTGCCACCCACTCTCAGAGAAGAGGGAGTAAATGTTTTTCTTCTGTCTCCAAGCTACAAAACCTCAGAGGCAGTATCTTTAGTCACTGGGGGTGTAGCTGCAGCTTCAGAAATTCAGGATTAGGAAGTGTCACCCCTGCAAAAAAATACTTTAACTCACTCAAGCCTATAATGCTTTTTTTGTATACTTCCAGTTCACACCAACACCTCCTAATGGCATCCAAGACTTGTTTTTATCTGGCTTCTTTAACTGAATAGCTTACCAGCTAGTAATAGACAGTATTAGAAAGTATAAGTTGTTATTTAACAAAATTACACCAAGTTTGCTAATCTAGGCTGTCCTGCAGTGGATAAATTAATATTTGTTTGCCACTTATCATTTATATTTTCATATTTATGCTCATATTTTTATAACTAAGAGACCTACATTTTATTGAGGTGTATGGTATGAAACACCAATGTGGGGCACAGGATGATTCACTGAAAATGCTGGTTTATATCACAGTATTCTGGAAATATTGTAGTTGTTTGTTATTAATTATGAAAATAAGCAATATTTCCATACGTACTTAATACTTCAAAAACCAAGGGATTTACGAACTGTTGAATGGAATTAGGTTGAACCTTAGATGCTGTTGAAGAAAACTATCTTTAATATTTATACTGTAAGTTACACATCTTGAGAGATATCTAGCATTATTTGTACTGCTAAATAAAATAAAAAATAAAATAACAAAATAAAAATTTGTTGAGTAAAAAAAAAGAACATGAAATTCCTGTGCAACTGCATTGAGTTATTTACAGAACTATGAAAGCATATGTTTAATTGTATAAATAACTCAATGCAGTTGCATGTTCAGGAATTTTTTTACTCAACAAATTTTTATTTTGTTTTTAAAAAAAAAAAGCAGTAAATTTAGATTACAATTCAATAATAATGAAAAGAACAATAACATTATTTACAATATTTACAAGTGACCCAAAGAAGAAAATAAAACAATAATAATAAATAAAATCCAAAGAAGAAGAGAAAAAGAAAACAACATTCAGTAAATTAATTCTTATCTCTTATTATTTTTTTTTCCTCACAAGTCCACAAAAATCTATATCTCTTTGAACTCATATGATGGAGATTATATCCATTTGTGTTGCTTCTATGAGTGTAAGTATTTTGTTCCAGGGGTTATTTGTCCATTTTCTGGGGAAAATTCTTTCTTCCTTGACTTTTATCTCTTTTTGTGCAGTCTCCTTTAGAAGAAATATAAAGTCTTCAAAACGTGGAGGAGTTGTAGATTTCCATTTCCTTGTGATACATTTTCTGGCTACAGCCAGAATAGTCCATAAAAGATATTGATCTCTTCTGTTCATAACTACTAATTCATCTACATTCAGAAAAATTAAAGATTTTGTTAAGACAAATGTATCATTATAAATATCTTGAAGAAAATTGCCAATTTCCTCCCAAAACGTTTTAATGCAATCATAAAATATATGCAACCAATCTGCTTCACAGCTTAAAGAACATCTCCAACAAATAACATTTTGTGTAGAGTTGAATTTAGCTATTTTGTTTGGGGTATAAAAGGCTCTATGTAAAAATTTCCAGGTGAAGATTCTCCATGTTTGGGTATTAAAAGTTAGTTTAATGGAGTATAGTAGGTTATTTTTACAATAATTTGATAAATTTGTTGATAAACCCCTAGATATAAAATTCCAAGTGTTTTGATCTGTTTTAGTCTTGTAAACTATTAAAATTTTGTATAATTTAGATGTTGAATTTGGCCAGTTATGGTTATCATAAATCAATTCTTGAATATAGTTTATGAATTTTGGTTTAGTTTTGAAGGACGAATCATTAATAATTTTGCATAAATCTTTGGTGTAAAGTAAAATTTTTTGGAGACTTATCCTGTCTACATTTGTTATATCAAATTCATTTATAACTTGTTGATTACTTAATACTTTAAGGTTATTTATACATTGGATCCAGCATATGAGGTTGTTGGATTCCCAATTAATGAGTGTGTTATCATGAATTTTCTTTTTAAATTTCTTTGATGTATTAAATGGTAGTAATAGTTCAAACCATACTTTTATGTCAGGATTTGAGTTTATAAAGGATCTGAATAGATTATAAATATTATTTAAATATGTTAGATTAGTGGGTTTTGTTGTATTATTTTGAAAATTAATACATAATATATGCCAAAATATATTCTTGTGATTATTCAGAGATGCATTTTTTGATATTTTGTTTTCATTTAAAAAAATAATCATATGTAGGGTTTTCCAAGCAGAAGAAAAATTTGGATTTACCCAATTCAATACTAGTTTAAAAATGGAGGCTTTGATATACGTCTCTATGTCTGGAAAATTAATTCCTCCTAATTCCCATGGTCTAATATGATGAGAAAAAGCAATTCTATTCTTTTTTGGATACCATAGAAAACATAATAAGTTTTTGTGAATTTCTTTTAGAATTTTTTTATTTGGAATTATAGGTATTGCTAGTGCTATATAATTTATTTGTGGTAGTAATATCATTTTTATTAGCTGTAATCTGTCCTCAAATTTTAGATTTAATTTATTCCAGTTTTCTATATGTGTTCGTGTTGAGTTTAAAATTTTATTATAGTTTAAAGTCAGAGTAGTATCTATTTTATCAGATATAATAATTCCTAAATATTCTAATGAAGAGGCTTTTTCTCCAAGTATATGGTATTTACTCAAGTGAAAGTTCATCTTTTTGTTTAGTAGAATATGTTTTGATTATGATTTATTAAAACAAAGGCCAGAAATTAGAAAAAAAATTTTCCACTTGTATTTCTAATTCTTGTAGAGATTCTTCGTTTGGTGATAAAGTTAGTAGTATATCATCAGCAAACAACATAACCTTGGAGTTAAATTTATTGTGAATATTTAATCCTTCAATTTTTGAGTCTCTACGTATTGTAGTTGCAAATAGTTCTATTGATAAGGCAAATAGAATGGGAGACATAGGACAACCTTGTTTAGTGCCTTTAGTTATTTTGAAAGCTTCTGATGTGAACGGACCTAATTTTGCATAGGCCAAATTATCTTTATATATATTCTTTATCAAATTAATAAAATTTAAAGGAAACTCAAAAAGTTCTAAAATTCTAAATAAGTAGTCCCAATTCACTGAATCAAATGCTTTTTCTATATCTAGTGTAATTATGAGAGCCTCTATATTATCTCTATTCAATATTTCAATAATGGTTAGGATTCTTTGTATATTATCATAAGTATGCCTGCCATAAATGAAACCTGTTTGGTCTTCATTTATGATTTGAGTCAAGGATTTTTTAATTCTATTGACTAATATAGTCATAAATATTTTGTAATCATTATTGAGTAGGGAAATCGGTCTGTAAGAGCTGCAATGGAAAGAATCCTTGTTCTCTTTTTTTATTGGAGTAATTAATGAATATCTCCAGGATGGTGGAATTATGTTTTGGGCTTGAATTTCATTTAGAGTCTTATGAAGTAAAGAGATTGCTGAATTTGGGAGTATCTTGTATAATTCCATTATTATTCCATCTATTCCTGGCGATTTATTGTTTTTACTCTCTTTGATTTTATCACTTATTTCCTTGAGGGAAATGTGTTTTTCAATATCAATTTTTAATTTTTCAGGTAATTTTTTTATTATAGGATTGCTAATTTTTGATTCTATTAAAATAGTTTTGTTTTTATTGTTTCCAAAATGATTAGTATAATGAAATTTAAAAGCTTCTAGGATATCATTTATGTCTGACACGTTTTTATTACCTTTTCCTTCATGTACAACATTTATAATATTATTTTCTATATTTTGCCTTTTTATTCTCATTGCTAAGTTATGTAAGTGTTTTGGGGATGTTGAGAGTGAACTAAATTTTAGTTTTTCCAATGCCAAATTTGTCTTATGGGTTAGAATTTAATTGTATTTTATATTTAAATCTTCAATTTCTTTTTTTTTTACCTGAGAATTCTTTACATCAGAAGTGTTTGCATTAATTTCTGTTATTTGTTTTTGAATGCTGTGCAATTCTGATTCCCATTCTTTTGTTTTGTTTTTGAACCAAGATATAATTTTACCATATAAGAAGGCCTTTAGAGTATCCCATATTATTATATTATTTGTATCATCAGTGGAATTTGTTTCTAAAAAATATTGAATTTCTGATTCTAGCCATGGTTTAAATTGTTTTAATTTAGTAATGTAAGCTGGTATTCTTGAAGCGAAATTTAGTCTTTTAAAATCTATTTGTAATTTAAGGATTAGGGCATTATGGTCAGAAAGTGGGCATGGAATGATAGAAAATTTTATTATCTTCCTATTTAAATCTGGAGATATAAAAATTGTATCTATTCTTGTTTTAGTATTAAAAAAAAAAAAAAGTAATCACTATGTGAGTATAATAATGAGTTAGGTTCTTTGAAATTAAATGTATCAATTAATTTTAAGTTTTCTGTCCATTTCTTAAGGTATTTTCCTGTGGAAGTGAGACGTAGATTCCTTTTATTAGTTGTCTCAGAGTTATCTAGAATACAGTTAAAGTCTCCTCCTATTATTAGAATACCTTTATTTACCCTGTTAATTAGTTCTATTTGCTTTTTAACTGTAGATAGTCCTATTCCAGGAATCCAATATACATTTAACAGAGTCCAAATTCTATTCTGAAATTTTATTATTACAATTGATAGTAATCCTTCTTTATCTTCATAGTTGTAAATAATCTGAGGATTAGCTACACTTTTCCTCCATAAAATTAAGACTCCTCTAGTTTTTTTTTTTTTTATATGAGGAGTGAGAGAGAATTAAGTAGTTATTAGGTATCCAAGTAAAGTTGTCATCAGTTTTAAAGTGAGATTCTTGTAGAAATATAACTTGTGTTTTTTGTAATTTTAGATATCGTAATAAATTTGATCTTTTTATAGGATTATTTAAACCATTGATATTTAAAGACAACAATGTTATGTCTGTCATTTCTATAGGTAATTATATTATGATTTTGGAAGGATACATTAATAAAGTTCTATTATTTTTGAAGACTTGTGAGAACATATATATTAATTTTCCCTCCTTTTCTCTAAAAAGTAACTTGAATTGAACAAATCTCTTTCTTTGATAGTTTAACAAATGTTTCAATTTGGGCCACTGAAAAAAAAAATGAAAAATATTGTAACAACATATTTTATTTGAATGAATAATAACTTTACTACATTATTCCGCAAACATGAAGTGCTCAGCACTCCTAATCTGATTGAACTAATAAGATCAAACAGATTTTCCCTCAATGTCATCAATCGCATGGAAAAAGATGTTCAAGGTTGAGCTCCATTTATTGAAATCCTGAAGATATCTTAAAATATTTATATTTGGTGAAAGAGTATATCAAGCACTAATACTATGTTCCTTGGAAATTCCACTCATTAAAGTAATTAATCTTTTACTTGAAGTTATACTAATACTAGAGTTAGTATTAATTTTTTAATGAAGAAATATGGGAATGAGCATATTTATGGTTGTTTTTATTTACAATAGAGGTTTTAGTCATACTAAATATGTTAATCACATAAGAATAAGTCATACTTTTCTTGTGATATCTTATGAGACCTAATATCACTAACTACAGATTAAGTCTAGCATTGCCAAATATTTCTATTAATAGCATCTTTGAGGCTATTAAACCTCATCTGCAAAAAAGTATTGTTTTATTCCAGAATCAGTTCACTGTGGGGTTAATATATTTAGAAGTGCCAAAGAATATAATACATAAAAACTTACTCTCACTTAATCTTCTCATTTTTATTTTTATTTATTAGTGACATACCTAGTTCATTTCCCAGAGTACATTACCAGAATTTTTACACTTTATGTATTATATGACACTATAGAAGTATGGCTTATGTTTCTTGTTTTCCTATGTGCAACCTGCTTAATACTTTATAGAGCATGAGGTAACGATAGAAATGCTCGTTTAGCAGGAAATAAACTGTTAATGTTTAGCATGTCAAGGACAATTAATATTTCCCCTATCAAGTATACAGTATGCAGGGAAGTAAACTTAAGTGAAACACATATATTGTTTGATCTAGATTATTATAAATGCAGTTGGAATGAATATGCTAGTTATGAAATTATAACAGTTAAATTCAAAAAATAAAACTGAGATGTTTCTTTTAAGAATTTTTAATAAATTGTGTTCCGATTTTACATCTATGTGCCACTCCAGTGTGCAATTTATTTATAAAAATATTCTATTTAGATGTCTTTTCCATCTGTTGTAAATACTTCTGCTTTATATTATTTTTTTAAACTACACGCCCTCCATAAATGTGACTATATTTTACGAAGTATGTCAGGTGACCTTCCCCTTCCAGAGATAAAATGTATAATAATATATGTATTTATATTTTGTTTGCATTTATTCTATTTATACTTCATGTTTAGAACAGGTTATTAATGCAGCAGTTAGTATTACTGTCTTATAGTATTTAGTCCTCTATTTTAGTTCTTTCTTGGTTCCTATTCTGAGTAAATTCTGTACATCCTCTCTGTGTACATATGCATATATATATATATATATATATATATATATATATACACATATACATACATATACACATACACACATATATACTAAGTAATCTCATTTCTTGTTAGGATCCATTGGGTTACCTATAAGTGTGTGCTATATAATAGCGATTTTGTGTGAACTTTCTTGAAAGGATTCGTACCTTGTTATTTCCTCTGTCTGTATTTCTCGGAGATGTCTACTCACTAACCTTATTAGGGGATCAAGTGGGCCATCGAAAGATGAATGAATATTGTGAATGAATATTCTTCAACTCCTATCACTAAATCATACAGCAATTAATGGAGAATACCCATGTCATTTAATTTTATTATTTATGAAATTTCTTTGGCAGTGTAATGAGAATACATAATATTTCAGACTAGTAATTGTTAATTACACAGTATCAGGTCTAAAGTTTGTCCAATACTTGTTGATTACACAGTACACAGTTAATGGTTTGGAGTAATATGTACATGTCACAGAGAATACCATTACTCTGGAATAGAGTTCCCATCCTGGTAAAGCAAAGACTATCCCTGACTCTATTCCAGTCTAACTAGAATCAATGAAGATGAAAAAAGGAAAATTTCTCTAGAGCTATCTCTTGTTCTACTAGTGAACAAAGATATCACTTCAGTGTCTGATCCTGCAGTAAGGTCCCTATTTCAATATTTAATTATATGATCCAAAAAAAAAAAAAAAACCTTCATACATAAATGGAAAATATAGGAATATTTGTTTATTTCAGTATTTATTTATAAATAATAATACAATAATATTATGTATAATAAATGTATAATAAAAATCATAATCATAAGACTAAATTATATACCTAATCAGATAATCCCCCTAGGCATAAGATGTTCCCCTGAAACGCTGGCCTATTATTCATCTATGAATACATGGGTCTCACTTCATCCATCGAACCCATGTCCCACCGAATACCAAACAGCCAAGAACATTTTGCCGAGGGCAACAGCACCTCAAAACCCAAACACTTTAAACTACTAAACACTAATAGACCTACTATTTTAAAGCTACTGACATTCTCTAGTATTTTGTAGAAAAACTATTGCAATTATATATACCAACTCCAAAATTGCCTTACAGTGAAACAAGGATAGATTTTTTGATCTTTACTGAAGTGTAGTCTCCAATTAAATCTATAAGTGCTGTGTAATAGTTGTCTATATCCTGGTTATTTCTATACCTACCATGAAATTTGCTATCACTTAGAACAAGTATGGTGTGCGAGAATGTATGTTAATGTTATATACTTGCGCCTTAACTTCTCGCACCATTATCACAGTAACTGTTTCATTTAAATGGAAACCAAATCTAACGTTCAACAAGTAAATCCCAGCCATCCAACACTCAGCAAAACACAAGCTCAACAAACGAAGAGAGACCCAAACACATACATAGTGTGCAGTTTATATAAACATTTCTCAAGAATATTGTAACAGCAGTTCATGAATGTATCATGCTGTTTCCCAAAGATGTATAATATGCTCATAAATTACATTTGTCCCTACAATATTTCCTTTTTTTTTTCTAGGTTCTGGAGTGTAAAGAATGGTATACTGTTGATATTTCTGTATCATTAGGAACCACTGTGAATATTTATGGTATACTGGTGTACCTAGAATCTGTTATAGTGGTGAACAAATACAGCGGATTGTGCTTTATTCTACAAAAAAAAATACATTTTGTACACAGATGTTAGCACAGCACTATGACTACAGAGAATGCATATAGCAAATGATGTTACATAAATTTACATATTTCTCAATTGCAGGATATTCTAATTTTAGCTTTATTTTATGTTTATTCTGCTTTATATTGCTGCTCTTTTACTGGTCCAGTTGTAAAGCCGATGAAGGTGAAACTTCACCAAATCAAAACACCGATATCAGTTCCACATTACTACAGGTTAATGCTTGTCAATTATACAGTACCACAGGCTAATGCTTTTTGAGCACATAATACTAATGTTATTTACTAAATACATGTAGAATAAGTTTCAAACATAAGTAGATTTAGTCTTTACGTAAATTAGCACTAACTGTCATAAGTAAAAGAGCTCTCACCAACTAGCTTACTCTAGATTATTGAATTGTAAAAGAAATTAAATTGTCCACGTGTGAAAACAGATATCAGATATGTGGCGTTTTCAACAAGAAGACAGTAATTAAATGACTTTTTTTTAAACATGTGTAGCATATTCTTTTTGTTATGCATAATACATTTACCTGTTCATATTTTACTAACATCTACTCTATTTTATTCTATTTTATTAGAGACTCTAATTCTGCAGTACAGGTTAAACCATAAAGGGGCTGCAACTCAGATCGCTGTTCGCTCGCTTTTATGTTTTAACTGTCAAGAAAGTCTCTCTTGAGTGCACAAAGCACATCACTCAAACTAATGAAGTGTTCTCTGAAACTCAGCATACTAGCATGTTTCTTATATTACAAATGGAATGCTGGACAATTTTAGTGAAGATATGTAAGAAATAACCTGACTAGAGAGCTCGAGAGTATATTTTAAAACAGTTTTGGCCACCAACGGATCTTTAGAATTTTGAACCGCTAGTAGTTTTTGCCTTTTTCTTTCCCCTTCTCTTCCCTCCTACTCTTTTCAACGTTTTCTCATATTCATGTACAAAAGTTCAAGAAATGTTCTTTTAAGACACTCTATAAAGAGTTGGATTTAAATTATTAAAATTTTACCACAGTAACTATTAATCATAATGTTAATAACTTTATAATGATACTGGCCTTTCATTTAAATGCTAATGCTCTTATGAGTGAGAATTTAACTAAAGGAAGCAAGAAAAAACTTTTCAATTACATAAAACTGTACAACTCAAGCACCAAAATTCCATCCAATCCTCTACTATATTATTATGTTAACATTTGTGATACTTTCTAAAAGAAAGAAAAAAGGAGAAAACTATTTATGTGTCTGAAGTGTAATGAAATTAAGGCTATGTATAAGAATCATACCTTGGTTAATGCTTTGAGAGAAATTGTATCATCAATGTTCTTAGCATCAGTTTTTTTTTTTTTTCCTCACATCAGTCCAAGTATTTTTTCGAGGTTCTCTTTAAGGAGGTTGAATTTGACCAATCCATTTCTTCTGGTAGTGAGATTATATTGTTGTTTTTAATGAAGGAAGTGGCTTCTTCGATGTTATTGAAAGTTCTCATGTCATTATTATGTTGAATTCTGATTTTGGCAGGGTATGCAAGTTGTGCCTTTATTTTATTTTGTTTTAAGAATTTCACTAAGGGCCATGTTTTTCTTTTGTTCCAAGACTCTTGATGAAAAGTCATTATCAAATCTTATTTGGGATTGCTTGTAAATAACTGGACTTTTCCTCCATGCAGATCTCAATATCAGTTCTTTGTCCATAAAAGACAGAAAATTAACCACTATAGATCTTGGAAATGACTTAGATGAAGTAGGAAGTGGTTTTCTGATGGCTCTGTGTGCTCTTTCAATTCCATAAGATAAGCCTTCTTTCAGCCCTAAGATTTCAGGTAACCAGGAATTCAAGAATGAAATGATGTCCTCTCCTTCGGTCATCTCTGGGACTCCAAGAGTTCTTATGCTTGTTCTTCTTTCCCTATTCTCCATATCATCTATTTTGTTTATTAGCCAAGTATTCTGTTGTAATAGAAATTCACTGTGAAGTTCTTCTTCTTATAGCCTTCCATTGATATCATTTAGAGATGTTTCGATGTCTGATATTTTTAGTTGCTGCTGCTGTAGAATTTCCTTAAAGACTTCAGTTTGCTTTTGGCAATTTTCTTTAAGGTTTTCTAGGTTTTCAGTAAATCTGTCCATCTTCAGAGATAAATCTTGAAGGGTAGCTGATATCAGTTGGATTTCTCTTTTCAGAGTAGAGTCTGAGTGAGAGTTCTTGGAGTTGCTCTTTACTAGACAGCTTAGTTAGTCTTCAGGTTTTTTTGACAGGAAAATTTCAGATTTTCTTCTTCAAAATTAGTGGTTCTATTGTTAATAGTTTCACATATAAGATTTATCAAAAATCATTTAATAATAATAATAATGTTTTCCTGCTATTTCTAGTATGAATATGTGGAGCTCAAAAACTTACTGCTTTCAGTTAGGCATTAGGCTCCACCCTCCAGGAATTTCATGTTCTCATGTGAAAACTTATATCTGGTTACCAAAAATGTTCTAACAGTATTACGTCTAGGTTGTATAGTTTTGAAGATATTAAAATGTGTCTGTAAAAGTTTAGAAAAGTATAAGTTGGGGATTGTATGCATTATAATTGTTACATTATTTATGGAAAAGACTGTGAATGCACTGACAACTATCACTGCAAAGAATACTTCTTACTGAGAACACTGCCTTTTTATACAGTTTTAATAGTGTTTATTCTTCACAAAATATTTACATTTGTTTATCTTATGATTTTTTATTTTATTTTTCAGAAAATGTTCTGGAGTGTAAGATGTGTGTAGGCTGCTAGTGGTGTGACATTCCAAACCATATATGTGTAAATTTGGCTTAATGCAGTGTCCTACTGCAATGGTGTAGTGAGGCAGCTTGAATTTATGGTCATTAAAATTTGTGTTGAGTGATCAGGCTTAGATATGACAAACTAGAACCTTACTTGATCATGCTTAAAGAAGCCACATTTATGACTTGCATGGAGAAGTAGTGCATGTATATGAGAGCAGTAAGTTAAAAGACTTTACAGTGGCCATTATTTCTTTCAGTTTGATCACTCAAACATCAGAGGTGTACACAGTAAGAAAGTATCTGATGTTGGGACTGGGGAGACAGGCTATGTGTGAAAGCACTGGAGAATAGATTTACTTGATCGTTGTTAAAGGCTCATTGATATGACTTGACTAGGAGGGGAAATACATGTGTGTGACAGGAGCAAGTTGAAATACTTTACTGTGGCAGTCATTTCTTTACTGTGATCATATTCAGACATCAGAGATGCAGACAGTTAGAAAATAGCTGCCTTTGGGGTTGGGTATTCAGGCTGTGTGTGAAGTCCATTATGTTTGCTAGATCACTGTTAAACACTCATCAGTATAGCTTGTTAGTGAGGGACAATGCATCTGTCTTAGTGCAACAAGTTGAAGCACTTTATTCCATCTGTTGTTTCTATTACTTTGATTGCAATGAAACACTAAACTTGTACATAGTCAGGATGGGACTGTCTTAGAGAATGGGAATCCAGTCTCTATATAAATGTGACTAACTAATGCTATCATTTGATCACACTTAAACCATCATGTATCTTATTTGTTATGGGCAGTGTAAATGTGTAAATGTGTGTGTGTGTGTGTGTGTGTGTGTGTGTGTGTGTGTGTGTGTGTGTGTGTGTGTGTGTGTGTGTGTGTGTGTGTGTGTGTGTGAAAAAATTGATGACGCCTTTTATATGTGAACACTTTAAGTAACTTCATATTCAAAGGAAATATACCATATAAGGAAGGGAGTGTTCTACTGGAACACTTTGTATGTGAAAGGGAATACAATGCAGAGCTTTAACTAATATGAGATAAAAGGCTATGGCTGCACCAGGTGCAAGCTGTGTGAGGGACTGCAGTCTTGGTATTCGTTGATGAAGCCAGGAGGGATTTGCGACTTCATAATTGAATGCCAGTATTGCATTCATGATTGTAATTAGAAGTTCACTAAGCTATAGCTAAGCTAACTGTAGCAAGATACATGTCATCAGTGTAAGCAGCCTGTTAGAGTTACAGAAGACCTCTTTTTATGCTCGGATTTTGATGAGGGGGGAGCCATTCTGGATAACCTAGTTACAGTTCTGATACAATGAATGCACAACACATGCTGTTTGCCTTTCAGATTGTTACTTTATTATTGCAATCTGACATCACTTTTCACATCTTTAATTTTGGCAACTTCAACATCTCGCCAGTTCTCTGTTGTCTGATTACATACAGTTTGCTGCTTATAGATCATACATGTCCAACACCTGCTCCCTCTTCACTCAGTACTGATTGTTAACCTTCTGGTCAGAGAGCTAATTTAATAGGAACTGCTGGCAATGCAAGGTAAGCAGTAGTTTGTGTACACACCTGGACCATCAGCGTATTCATACACAGGATGGTTGCTACCAGAAAAGAAAGCATTGTTCATTCTGAAATCAGTCATGGCATGTTGCTTACTACAGGAAGATTATAAGTTGTCCACCACTCTTTACTTTTATTGATAAAGTATCTGCAGCACCAGTGGAAAAGGACCAGGGTATGAGGGTTTGACATCCTAATCTGGGGACATTAGCCATCAAAGATGTGTGTGAGTGCCCATAGAGAGCAGTAGGGTATAGGACACCCACCCCAGTGACATGGGTGCTCACATCAGCCACCAAGGGGTGGAGAGTTGTGGCCATAATAAAGACCCTTAGTACGAGGATGCCAAAGGAGGTACGTATCTTTCCTGAGAATGCCTAGGTGATAACCTTTTTGGTTGGTTGTTGAATTTGCTAGGAAATACCTGGACAGGGAAGCAAATGTGGTATACTGATGAAAGAGGGCATAATGGTTATTAGGCATGGAGAGGGAAAGGCATATGAAACACTTTAGAAAGTAGTAAGGAAGAAAGAAAGTACTAGAACCAGGAAATGTTGGATAAAAAAATAAGGAAATGATAAAGTATAATTTGTTAACATGACACTGAATCTCAGAAAGTAATTACTTAGGAGAAAAATGAGAACGTAAGCAAATGTTTATTATTTTGGGCAGTTCTAAAATAGACCTGTACCATATACAAATATTTTAAAACAGTAATAAATTCTGTCATATGAAGTAAACATGGCAAATGACTTGCAAAAGGGATAGACGAAAAGATTGGTGAAGAAATTATTAACGACCCCACAAAATCTAAGGTTAAAAATAAAGAAATTACTGAAAGAAACAAGTCATCCATTTAAATAGTTGTTTTAAAGAAAATTGTCATCAGTGTTGCAGCTGTACAAAATAACATAGGAATTGCTGCTGTAAATACAGAAATGGATAGCTGTTGCTGCAGTATTATGTTACTGTAGGAGACATGCCATATCACTCAGTATAAAATGAAAAGAGTTAAAAAGTTATAGCAAAACATTAACTTGTATTGCTTAGCTGGGAAACAGCAAGAAGATACAGTGAATATGTCTTATTTAAAAGAGTAACATTATTCTGGAACACATACCAGCATTATGGGATCATGGATTACACCTGTTTTAATTTCTGTTTTTTAAATACAAGGATATGGGATTTGTTGTCTAGACATTAAAATTGAAAGAATTTAGCTAATAGAAAAGTAAACAATGTGTACTTGGTGAAAAAAGCCTTATAAAAGGAGGATACTTAAACTGATGACTATGATAATATAGAAGTAGGGCAGTAATGTGAGTTGTTACGGTCATGTTATTTTATTCAAACATTTTATTAAATACCGGGTTAAAAACATCAGCTAGATACGGGCACTGGATACATTTTATGCTCTTTGGAAGAATAAGCATATTGTAGATTGCTATTACACTATATGTAAAAATCACAGCGTTAGTGTTAAAATTAGTCTGGTCTGCCTGCAGCCACCCTCCCATACAATTGTAGGACATAATGGTGAAGCCAAAGTTAAATGATTTAAAAAACAAACCCTGAATGCACATACCTGAATTGCAGCATGACTGAACTACACATGCTTTGTAATTAATTAAACCAAAACAAATAAGCAAGCGACTCATTCCCCCCCATGCTGTCGAAACATATAAATACCAGTACCATGGCCAAAGAAGCGCAAAGAAGGGAGAAATCTCGTAATAGATGGAAATCACAGCTGTCTCTCACAAATAAACCACAAGGGCAGTGAATCCATATGCAAAACAATTAATTGCAGATTCCAATGTTCTCAAACAGTAGAGCAGTCTTTAGTTGCAACAAAATAAATATGACAACAAAAAAACACTTCACTGCTGCATAACAACTCACTTTGACTTTTAAACAATCAACATTAAATACCACATTCAGCATAAATACCGTCACCTGCACACATGCAAATATTAACACCTTTGAGCTACTGCACTCGTACAAACGTGCATATGTCTGCACACACACACACACACACACACACACACACACACACACACACACACACACACACACACACACACGTGTGTGTGTGTGTGTGTGTGTGTGTGTATATATATATATATATATATATATAGGATCTACTTCAGATGATCGAAGTTTTAAAACTTAGAATTTCATATGGCTGAGACCATATGATGGAAGTTTCAAAACTTCAAACACCTGAAAGAAAAATAAAAACAAAACAAAAAGATTTTCCTGGACGTTTTTGCATGGGTGCAATACCCCCTGCACACACCCTGCTTTTTAAATATACCAACTCCGAGATCACACTACTGCAAGGAAAAAGGAGAATTTCCCATTCTGTGCTGTATGGAGATCTCTGTTCAGAATGTTCAATGTTTTAAAACTTCGATCATATGGTCTCGACCATATGAAATTCAAAGTTATAAAACATCGATCATCTGAAGGGAACCCTTATATGGGTCTACTTCAAAAGAACGAACACCCAATTACCAAAATCTCTAAATACTAAGACAACTTTGCCAAAGCCACAGTTTAATGAAAACTTGGAACACCAGAAAGTTACTGTGGGATAGGAACCACTTGGCCACCATGGTGAACTTTGCCCCTTTCCCCACTGTAGTGCGATCTTGGAGTTGGCTTATTTAGTTAGGAGTGTGTGGGGGTGAAGCCCTCCACATGGGTGCATGTGATTTGCTTCAGTGTGTATTTTTTTGTATGGATGAATGAGTGGTTAATTTTCCTGAGTTTGTTATCGGTGTTCTGAGTTTTCATTAAACTGTGGTTTCAGTGAAGTCATCTCAGTGTTTAGAGATTTGGGTAAGTGAATTTTCATTCTGTATGTATAATGGTGAGTGTGGAAGAGAGGTGAATACAGGCAGGATGGAGTGGGTGGAGAAGAGTGTCAGGAGTGATTTGTGACAGACGAGTACCAGTAAGAGTGAAAGGGAAGGTCTACAAGAGGGTAGTGAGACTACTATGTTATATGGGTTGGAGACAGTGGCACTGACAAAAAGGCATGAGTCAGAGCTGGATGTGGCAGAGTTAAAGATGTTAAAAATTGCACTGGGTGTGACAAGGGTGGACAGGATTAAGAATAAGTATATTAGAGGGTCAGCCCAGGTTGGAAGGTTTGGAGACAGAGCCAGAGAGGCATGATTACATTGGTTTGGACATGTGCTGAGGAGGGATGCAGAGTATATTGGGAAAAAGATGCTAAGGATGAAGCTGCCAGGTAACAGGAAAAGAGGAAGGCCTAAGATAAGGTTTATGGATGTAGTGAGAGAGGACATGCAGGTGGTTGGTGTGACAGAGCAAGATGCAGAGGACAGGAAAAAATGGAAACAGGTGATCCGCTGTGGCAACTACTAACGGGAGCAGCCGAAAGAAGAAGAAGATATATATATATATACATATATATATATATATATATATATATATATATATATATATATATATATATATATACATATACCACTTCAGTGTTATTCCACTTCCTGGTATGCATGCCGATGTACTGTGTATGCTTACCTGCAGCCGTACATTTGTGCAGTAAATTAGTAAAATTAGTACACTACAAGAGGAGCAGTGTGAGAAGAGAGCAGATTATGTCTCTCTCTGTTTTTTTAAAGAAATATTGCCCACTTATATGTAGGCTGCTTTTTAATAAAGCAAAAAAAAAAAACGTATATCGACAAACAGCAGAGTGAGCTGCCAGTATTTGTCGACAAATGTAATAGCATCAAGTTGTACTTCTCCATCTACTGGAAGTATGGAACTCTAATGTCTGGTGCTATTAGCTGACACAAATCATCAGTGATTTTCCAAAAAATCAAAACATTTTTTTTTAAATAGGATGGGAGAATTATATGAGGAAGGTCAGGGATATTCTTTAAAAGTCTAGGCAGTTTAGAGATAGCAGTATGATCAGTCGTATTGCCGAAATAAGTCTGAGCTTTTCATACTTTTGTAGAATGTCTCTTATATTTCTCATATTTTTGCCATGACCAATGTAAAAGTCTTCATTGCCAAACTAAATTAGCATATTCTAATAAAAAGGCAGACACTCAACAACACTTGAGCGGCCAGACTTCTTTCTATTAGGTTATGCTGATTTGTAATGGGCATACTCATTACAAGCACAAAGAAGGGAGAAATCCTTATGGTTATCCTTAGCATCCCTAACTAAGGATAACCTTAAGGTATTCTTTAGCTACATCTGACAACTTAAAGAAAAGCCCAGAATTGTGCTGAACTGGCAGTGAATGGTACCACATATACTGAACTAGTGGAAAAAGCCAACCTCTTAGCGGACAGGTTCAGTGAAAACTTCTTCCTCCTGTCACTACCACATGTACCCCAAAACATTCCTACCACCTATTCTCCACCTAGTATCTCTAAAGAGCAGGTCTTAACTGCTCTCTCCAAGGCCAAAAACACAGCTTCTAGGGGATCTGATAATATCCCAGGTTGCATTCTCAATGGCTTAAAACAGGAGTTAGCAACACCATTGGGTATTCTTTTAAACCACAGCCTAAGCACTGATTTTGTCCCTGCTGAATGGAAAACAGCTACTGTCATCCCCTTGCACAAGGGGGGTGCATCCACCAACCTCAGGATCTATAGACCCATTAGCCTAATCAGCCTTATCTGCAAGGCCAAGGACAGAATCATCATGGACCTTATCAACAAGAATATAGGAGACCTTCAAACACTTGACTCAACCCAATTTGGTTTTATTAATGGGAGATCCTTCTTGTTGAATCTGGTGGACATCTTCGAGACTGTCATCAACGCCCTGGACGAAGCCAAATATGTGCATACGGCCTACCTAGACTTGGCCAATGCCTTTCACACAATCCCCCACCACTCAGGCATCATTGAAAAACTCACCCAGATGGTGGTTAACCCATACTGTTGGGTGGGTTGCAAATTGTCTCACTGACAGAACACATACAGTCAAAATAGGGGACTACACCTCCACCAGCAAACCCGTTACCAGTGGTGTTCAAAAGGGATTGGTGCTGGGGCCTCTATTGTTTGGAATCTACTTCTGGGATGCTATCTAGTCATTTTTTTTGGTGATTATTTTAAATTTATTTTATAAATTTATTAACCAGGTACGCCAATGGACAAAGTGTGTGTTTCAGATTTAGCACATTATATCTGCAGTATATACTATTAAATTCTTATTTGTAACAGTGCTTATTTGTATGGAGTCCATGCTGTGCCCATCCATCTTACATAAAGAAGTGGCTGAGGGGAAATCTGTTTAGTCTGTTTTAGGTTGTGGGGTTTGTCGGCCATGTTTAAATTGTTAACAGTTTTTAGTATACCCCTGGGTATATGTCTGTTAAAATATATAACATATAGATTTGATTTAGGTAAATTGATAAAATATAGCTAGATTTAATACATTAATTTAGTTATCAAACTGTGAAAATGTATAGAGAATAAAAAATAAAAACTAAGCAAGCCATTTGAGCAAGGTGGGAAACAAGTTAAACAGTAGCTACAAGCACAGTTTATAAGAAGATACAGAACAGGTTTAAGGTTTAGCCCTTAACATTAAATACATAGGTATCAGTATTGCTAGGCTTTAACTCTTAAAAAGTTCTTGTGTAGCATTTAGCTCTAAAGAATTTTTACATTTCTATTTAACATGTAGCCCTTAACATTAAATACAAATTAAATACAAGATGACACAGAGTGATGGTTTTGTTAATGAGAGATGTTAATGAGAGATGCACATTAACATATAGTACATGTTAAAAAGGTAACTCATTCCAAATGAGCTAAAACAAGAGAGAAAAACACATGTAAAACATCACAGCAAGAAAAAAATGTTTACCACAAAGGTGGTAATTTGGCAATTTGAAGACAAGCCAAAAATGGGATAACACTTAAAATGATTCCTTGCATTTTTTGCACTGTTGTAATGCTTGATAGATAAAGTGTGGCAGGGGATAAATTGATAACTGCTTTCACAAGGTCTCTTCTAACACCCTCAGATTCACAGACGTTTAGAAATGGGGACAGTTTCATAGCAATTTGGGTTAAAATGGACCACCCATGATGCCTGGGAAAAATACATAATATAGCATCAGTTTTCCATCACTAACTAAAAACACAGTTCTCCAACAATGCTTTCAGAGGCTTGGGCAATGTTTTCTCCAAGCTGAGGATGACCCATTTGGAGCACAGCTTGTGTTAGGTTTTAGGTCTAAGAACCAAGCAATAGAATAAATGCATGCTTGAAGGAAAAACAGCTGCATGTGATGTATAATAAAATTTGTTTAAAAAGAATTTCACAGTTATTAAAGCAGTTGTTACACATTTGAGAAAAAAGTTTTAGTTCTTAATCGAATCAACTGCAGAATAGAAATAGTATTTTAGAATTGTATGATTAAATCTAAATGTATGGATTTCTTGTGATATATAAATATACATACACACACACACACACACACATATATATATATATATATATATATATATATATATATATATATATATATATATATATGGCATTTTAGTCCACAAATGTAAAAATCAGTTTAAAATAAATAACTACAGAACATTATTCTGTAATTTGTAAAATCAGTTTTGTTTGCTTGAAGGCACACCCATATACGCTCGCACCTACCTGCATGTCTTTAACGTCACTCGACCATGGGGAGGACATACAGACTCCACACAGAAGGAGCTCCAGCCGAGAATCGAACGGGAGAACCTCTTGGTGTGAGACAACAACACTAACCACTGCACCACTGTGGCCCCACGGGGGACAGACAAAAATATGAGGCAAAATTTTAGACATTCTGCAAAATTAGAGACACTTGAGGGCTATGGTTAAGAGTACCAGCATTTAAGTGTCCCTAATTTGGAGGTTTTTTTTTTTTTTGCTTAATTATGTTTTGTTGTGTCCTTAAAGTTGGATTGTTCATTAAACAGTACCAGGCATTGCAGTTATAGACTGTTTAATAGCATGCATGTTTATATAAATCACTATATTTTGTTGATTTTGCCAGTAAATAATGCTGATATTTTTCAAATGTTGTTATTCTTTCTGTCTGATATGATCTGGCTTATGTTCTATATTCTTTTTGAATTGTTTGAATGAAATGAGCTTGAGACATGCATGTACTTAATGTGAGTGTGAAGCATACAGCTTGATGAACCTGGGATTTTGGTATGGGGTGGGGGGTATATAAAGGAAGGAGTTTGTAGGGTAAAGGAGGGAGGAATCATATAACAGAACATGTAACATAGCTAAACTGAAAAGTATTTGCTTTTCTGGTGTGCAGACATGAAAACCTCCATCTTGGAAGTGGTAGTAGCCGTAACCATAGTAACTACTGGACTGACTACAGTCCAGAACAGAGGATACAAACCTGGTGGAACTAACCTGTTGATTCTTGGAAGTGTGTGTGTATACGTGTGTATTAATGTTGTGTTTTTTTAAAAATTAATAAAGTTTAAAATATATAAAAATCCTGTCAACACAGAGGATAAAGGTTATGCACTACTGTTGAGTTGTTTGCTTTCTGTAATCCACAGTTTGATTCTGTCAGCTTCCTTCTGCCTAGGTTGTTCAATGGTCTCTTGGACTGCATACCTAGTGACTACCCATGAACCTCTAGGCTGCAAAATGTGACAATATCTGACTTCATTTCTTTCCATAAACAATAGCATATGCACAAATAATGCTGTTTACTTAACTGAGATAGCAGTTGTGGGGGAAGTAGGAAAGTAAACCAAATTCTATGCTTTACCTATAGCATAAATAGGAGAATACTTTTTAAATACATCTTTCTTGTGTACTTTATGAATTTCTGTGTGGAAAACTCAAACTCCTGAGCACAACAACATGTTCCAACTTACAGAATTAGTATTTGCAGCAAGGCTGTTGTGATGTGTTTGGTGGGAGTGTGTATAAAATGGAAGACAAATCAGTTGGTGGATCATCAAGGGTGTTGCCCTGTAATAAACCATTTTTTTTCCTCATTCTGATGGATTATTCCATCACTGAGAGCACTCAGAAAGTAATCTCATTAGCAATGTCACTAGTTGGTCACTATTACCACAGCAGGAAAAAAAAATTGTCACTATAATATCTTTGTGATTCAGAAGAATGTCAGTGTGTGTGTGTGTGTGTGTGTGTGTGTGTGTGTGTGTGTGTGTGTGTGTGTGTGTGTGTGTGTGTGTGTGTGTGTGTGTGTGCGCGCGCACGCCATGTGCTAATGAAGTGGCCTGGACCCTTTGTTTTTATTGAATAGATTTTATTAACTTTGTCTCGCTTGTTTCTTTTCCCATTGTCTCAGCTCTGCCCGATGGTACCAGGGCCAGTTTTGTTCTTTGCTGCATTTCATTTCATTTCCTGGACCGAGTGCATCCATTAGGTCTGCTAATTATTCTTCAGAGGCATGGAAGATGAAGTCATGCTGGGGTGAAGCTGCTTATAATTTAGCCACTGACAATTTGTGGGAGTGCCATCCACAGTCAATTTATGGGAGTGCCATTTTGTGTTCATTTTTCTTAAAAGTGATACATATATTTCTGTCCATATGCGAAACAATTGCACCCCTATCTGGGGAAGTACCCTCAGTTTAATACTAACATGTATGAATATATAACTGTCTTCCTTTCTACTGCCAGTTATATACATATACACATCATACAGTATACATCAATTAACACTGAACACAAATTAAGTTATATTCTAAACAAAATAAATCCGTGTGTTTTAATGTACAAAAGATAAGAGAGAGAGAGGGGGCAGGGTAGCATGGATAATCATGGAAGAACAGCTTGGATGACTGCTGGGGGGGGGCAGAACTGTTACACCTTAGAGTCCAGATTGGAAAAAAAAAAAAAAAAACAAGCTCCCTGCATTCCTACACTCCCACTAATTAAATATACTAACTCCAAAATTGGACTACATTGGAGAAATGGGAAATTCCTCATCCTCGGTCCCACCTGTTCCATGATCTCACAAACAATCTGGTCATTTTTGAACAGCTGATTTTTGCTCAGCTGTCCATTTATTTTCATTTTCGACAAAATTTAAATGTAGATAACCCATGTCTTCAGTTATTCAACAGAGTGAATGGCTTCAGAAACTTTTTGAGTATTTTGATCAACAAATGTTGTAGATGTGGAAAGAAGAAAGAAAGAAAGATTTTGTGTGTGTGTGTGTGTGTGTGTGTGTGTGTGTGTGTGTGTGTGTGTGTGTGTGTGTGTGTGTGTGTGTGGTTAGGTACAGAGTTATGGCCTAGGTAAGGGGATAGACTTAGTGTTATGTTGTGTGCTGTTATATGTGGTAAGTGTCTTGTGTAGTGGTTGTGTTCTGGAAAGGATTTTTTTAAAGTAAGGTGGCTGGAGGTTGGCATAATGATTAAGTTATTTACCTTACAGGTACAAGGTACAGAGTTTGATTCTCACCTTTGGAAAGCATGGCTAGACTTAAAACAGCTCCCTGGAGTCAATAACCTAGAAATTGCTTGTAAACGTATGAATCTGTGAAGGTGTAGGATTAGATTTAGAGGCAAGGGAAGGGCTAGTAAGGGAGTGAAACACACACACACATATGCAATGTATAATAAATCTACTCCCTTACTTAGCCATGTATGTAAATCTAATTTTAAGAATCTGGTAAACAAATTGTTAATTAGATTTCTAGGTGTTGGGTAATAAATAGGAAACAGGTAAAGAGGTTTTTGCCTATTGTTAACCAAGTTTAAATACATCTGAACTGAATAGATCATCCAGAGAAAAGGAGGTGGGTGTTACTTATAAGTTTTTGTTGTTTAAATTTTACCCATAACATAATCTGTTGAGTAAATGACTTAACAGGCTAAAGTCTTTATCTGAGAGATTAGACCTATGACAAAGTAAATCCCTTTATTTTTGTTGCCTTATTACATCATGTACTCGAAGCAAGCTGCTAACAGCCTGTCAGGTGCCATCAGGCCTTCGATTATACATCCATGATTCATCTGGTTTGTTTCAAGGACATCTAAGGATAATTAATGTATATATACCTTGATTGGCTGTTTCACAGTTACTGACTGGGTTTACATACTGGAGCCTGGATACAGTCTTTGAGGTAAAGCAGGCTTTGTTCATGGCCTGGTTTCCAGTACTTGGTTTTGTTGCAGATTTTCATTTTATCAAGTCCATGACTGAATGCCTATGACATACCCAGTCACGTTATTCCTGTTTTCATCATAGCTAGGTTATCTGTTGCCTTGTGCAGTTTCTCTTGTCATGCGCCCCCTTCAACTCTAAGAACTCTAAGATGAGGACACACAAAAAAAAAAAGAAAAGCAAAAGGAAAAAAGTGTCCCCCTAAAACTTTATGGCAAAAAAAACAACTTTTCTTCAAACAGCTAACTGTTCATTACAACAATAACAACAGCTAGACAGCTAAAATCCCACACATGAAATGCTTCAGGCATGTCTGCAAATCCAGTATTGGTATTTATTTTTGTATGACAGCACTACACCACCACACAATCAGCATCTGCCGACCATGACCCCTATTGCCTTGTGCCTGGGGCACCATTCCTTTCACCCCATCCTTGCTGTGCCTCTGTTTCTGTGCATTGCATCTGCTGAATGAGGTAACTCTGGAGTAGACACAGTAGTTGTATAACTGACATATTGTAATGCTGACTCTTCATGGGCAGCCCAGTTGTGGGAATATTATTAGTGGCCTTGCCGCTGTTTGCAACTTTCTGTGTTTGTGCTTCTGTAGGTAACCTTTATGAGTCCTTTCTACAGAGCGTCTTCTTTTTAGAAGCAGCAGCAACAAAGAATTAAAAAGGCATGGTACTAACACCCTTTAGGTTGGTGAGTATGTCACACAAATTTTAACAATGGGAAAGTCAGCCATTGGAAAGGATCTGTTTGAAAATTTGCCAGTCTGTGCCAGCCACCACCATTGTAAACCCTGATCCCGTTACAAAGACATGCACTTGGAGCGTTTCTGTCCAGGCCTCCGCTGAAAATTGGCTTCGTTCCAAGTCAGACTTTCCTGGTTAACAAATGTTAAATAATTAAAAATAAAAGTAAAAAAAATCAGAGTGCTGTCTGGTAACGCACTATAACACACTATATCCATTCAGATGCTCTTAAAGAGTTAGCATTGCAGTAGTTGTGGTACATCACTACTTGTACTTAGTAATGGGTTCACTAACAGAGACGCATGACAAGGTCCGATTGTGTGTAGCTGGGTTCCAACACAAAGTGCCACAGCTCTCATAAGATACTCTTTTGGATCTTACCCCTCTGCAGAGGTCACAGGTGGTGCTTTCCATAAAAGGAGTACTTAAGTGCCAAAATTACTGACATCCATTCTGTAATAAAGTTACAAGACCTGCTTGTCTCAGGGGACCCAGTATCATTGTCAGAAGTGCTCTGCTATTCCACTAATAATTGTCTGTATCAATGCTGCCAGCCACCAACTTTGCATACCCTGATCCCATTCCGTGATGCGCTGCAAGGATATAATTAGGTCCGTGCAGTAAGGTAATGTCTCCTGAATTTTCACTGGTTGCTGGTAACAGATGATGATGTTATGTAATGGACCCTGTCATGTTGTTTCCCTGCAGTTCATTATGGAAGGGAGTTGTGGCACACATGGCACTGCCCAGCAGCATGAACGTGGCAAATTGCAAACACGGTATCAGGAAACTACCTACATGGCTATTGCAATTCCTGAAGCATGTTAATTTTTTTTTTAATTATAAGATACATTTCAGTACTCATGAGGCCACAGTACTTTAATCATCATAATATAGATCACGTCTGCTTACAACTCATTCAAAACTAGCCCTTACAACTCACAAACTTCATGTTGGTTCCTGTTAACTCGCTATTGTCCATTAAATTAAAATCTAGTTGTAAGCATCAAAACTGCATTTTTCCATCTATAATGCAAATTCTTCGTGCATTAAAACCAAAAAGCAAATAAGTTTACAACAGTAAGAGTTCTGTCATAAGTGAAAATGAGACTGGAAATCTGTGGGAAAACCCTGAAGTCTTGCTTGTTCAATACTGTTAAAGCACAGATCATTTCTGTTGTTTCAAATGTCAGTGTGTGGTAGCTGACAGCTCTAAGAGAAACATCTAGCACCGAAAAGCATCTGAATTTAAATTATTTTGTGTATCTGTGCCTTCTATTAAAGATCAATGTTGTTTACAATTATGTGCACTCTTAACTGTATTGCGTTGAAGTTGTAAAAGATGTTTATGATCTGCACTAAAATTGCTAAACAAATGATCATAAAGCTTTTGGGCTGGTATGTCTGAAGTGAATCTCACTTTTAAATTTCCCCTTACTTTCTAACTTTATGCTGTGTTTTGCATATTCCTCCCATATTAAATCAGGAGGACAGTGTTCACACCACGTTACACATGTTAAGGTAGCACATAAACATTGTCTTGTATGTGTCATTTCTGTGTTTGCCAAGAAACCGTGGTTGCTGTATAGACTCCCATTAGATAGAGTTGCTGGAGGGTATGTCATATGTTTGTAAACTAGTGTCTTGATTTAGGGATGTGTTGGTAATATGTTTAAAAAATATGGCATGAGGAATCTTAATTTCATGGACAAACAAAAAAAGTGCAATGGGAAATGATATTATCTCTGCCTCTGTGTACATAAAAGTATGCTGTAAGAGTACACACTTAAATGCTAATATGTCATATATTCAGTTTTATGTGAAGTGGAAGAAAATGTTTCATCCCACAATTTACCCCACACACAGGGCTCATATAAAAAAGTAGTATTCATAGGTTTTGAGGTAAACAGAGGTCAGTATTATTCATAGAGTGACACAGCTGGTTTAATTGTAGATGATTGGTGTTGCAGATGTTACATCTCTACATGTTTAGTTTTAGAGTGCAATGAATCTTTATTCTTCCCAGGACAAAGAGCATTGGGTTGTGACACTGCCCTCATTAAGGTGCGTGCTACAGTTCATTTCATCTGGCCCAGCTGTGTTTTTATGGGTATTGCTTTTCCATTCATTTTCTGTCTGACATGTGAAGTGCTTTACTTGGCTGTAAAAAAAGCAGAGTTTTAAATAATAGAATTTTAGGTTTAAATAATAGAATTTTAGGTCACAATATTTTTAGAAATGTTTGCCTTGTAATATGGAGACACATTTGAAAGCTGAGCATACCCAAGTTTTCATATTTGACATCCTACCTTCATACAAAGCCATTTCTAGTATGTCGAGTGTTTCTGTGATTTTGGTTTGTAGTTGTTACTAGCTGCGGTAGCATTGTCGCCTCACAGTAAGACGTTGACCTGTTCGATTCTCAGCTAGAGTGTCTTCTGTGTGGAAACATGCGTAAATGGGCGTACCTTCGTTGAAGGTTGTGCGTCAGGGCCGGCAACTCAGCACGTAAATATCTACTGCCAATAATTAGTGGACCGGAAAAGCCGAAAGACACAACAACAACAGTACTAGTTGTTACTGTTGGGCACATTTCCTGCAAAAATTCACTGTAAATGTGAAAACTTCAGATAAAGCAACAGTCTCTGTATCCAATTTCCTAATATTGTTCTTTCAAACTGGGAATACAACATACTAAACACTGACAGGCTAATGACTGTACAATTAAAAACTTTACGACATCACCTTATTTGGAGAATGAATATTCTCCAGCTGGGTGTCAAATATACTGGTAATGGCCCCTGAACAATTAGTCTGCAGTCTCACTGTAGCATATTACGGTGCCGTGAAGATCGGCAGTAAAGAAGTGGACAATCACATGTATGCTTTTGCTGTTTAGCGAGTATGAAATTAAAATAAATAGAGAACGTTTAAAAAAATGAAGAGTATGTGTGTTTATGTCTGTGTGTGAATGCATGCGTGCATGAAAGAAAGAGTGAGACTGATCGAGCCATTATTTTATGCTCACTAAACAATACTTTCATTGTTTAGCGAGTGTAAAACAAAAGTAACGGATTGTTTAAAAAAAATACAAAATTGCACGTGTGTATGCATGTGGATATGTGTGTTTATATCTGAATGTGTGTGTGGAGGGAGGGGGAGGGGATTGAGTTGAGCAGTGGCAGCAGCAGTTAAGAGGTATGTACACCTCTCAACCTCTTAACTCAAGATACCTAGAAAAAAACTAAAATAATAGGATAATGGGAGGACTCTAAAACAGAGGGACATATTTGAAATGTTACTCTTATAAACTTAGAAAGTTGTTAGAATAGCAAGATTTGTTTTAGCATGCATTTTCTGAAAGAAATTAAGCCTGAATCTCAAATGTATGTCATTATTTAGTGAGTTCAACCTCCAATGATTTACCAGCAAACCACACATTTTATGAGAAACAGGGCCAAAATAAAAATTAGGTAAGCATCTAGACATTCTTTGAAAATCTGGACAGTTGAGAGATATGGAAATACAAAACTTGTAATGCCCAGCATTATTAATTAAGCTTAATCAAGTCTTTTTAAAGCTACACTGCTTCTAAATGTTTGTGCATACATTTTTGTGCATGTTTCTTTGAGAGAGACTGTGTGTAGTCATTAAATAATTACTAAACTTATATTTTGGATGTAAAATACTTCCTCCAACAACATTTACATATATTACTCCAGGTATGAAGTGTTAGGAGGAGAAACTATTTTACATCATATCTCTCTCTCTCTCTCTATATATATATATATATATATATATATATATTCACTTCATAGTAACGAAATACTGAAATATTGAAATTCAGTATCACGAAACTATGAAGTCGAATCCCCTAAACACCGAACATACACAAACGTGAAACACAAAACCGCAAATCTACAAATTCCCTTCAAACGCACATCACACACTGCAAAACACATACATATACCAGCGTACATACCTCCCAACACTTCCCTACAGTAAACATAACACACACGCACACAACCAAACACATACTCACACCTACCCTTAGTATATGCAAGGGGGCAAGCGCCCCTGCACCCCACACCCCCCACTTATATATACTAACTCCGAGGTTGCACAACACTCCAAAACACACACAACCCAGCATGGCATATTCCACAGCACAAACACACATCACATGCACACAAACACCAGCACTCCCAACACTGACACATTCACACTGCACAACACATACACTAACCCACACCTCAAATATCCCAACACACTCAAACACACACAAACCCTCCCCAAAACCCCAAAAACAGTACACTTACCTAATGCGCTATCCATACCGCTGGTTCAACACAATCTATTCAACACTTCCGGGTTCGCGGTTTCCGTCCGTTCGATTTTACAGGCTCGAAATTCTAAAATTCAATATTTTAGCATTTCGAGCATGTAAAGTGAACCTATATATATATATATATATATATATTTTTTTTTTTTTTTTTTTAATTAAGAAAACAAAAGCAAAACAATTTAACAGATTCTTTGAGTGCAATAATGCTCTCCATGATGTTTGTTACTGTGTAAATAACACCCCTGGGCATGTATTACTTATACAGTAATATACATTCTGTTGTGGATTATTGCTTCCCTGAGAGAGTGACATTTCTAGAACAAAACAAAAAGACTTGGGCAGTAGAATTAATCTGTCATAAATATGCCTGGTATGTTTACATAGTAAACAAAGTATTCATGTCAGCCCTAAAACTAATCTTTTAAGAAGTGAAACGTTACACTTTCTGCAGTCTTCTTGTGCAAAGGCATGCTGCGAGCATTAAGCATTCTCATTTTTTTCTTTATTAATTCTTCTTGCAGTTAGAATCCTTATTTTATACTCTGCCTCTCTAAAGGCAGATGTGCTTTTTCTTTTGCAGATAAGATAGTTTAGGTTCAGGATATATAAATATTCATTGAGAGTACACATAGTATTATAAGAAAGATCCAGTTCATAGGTTCATAGTTTTAGTACTAAGCTAACTGCTCTTGCAAGCCATTTTAAGCCTAGTCCATTATCCCTTGTGAGACTCAAACCCTGCACTTTGTGTTTGTAAGGCAAACACCTTAGCCATTAAGCCACCCTCCCAACCCCTGCCAATTAATCCAATAACAATTTTAGAATGAATATTGCACTCTGAAGCTTAAATTAAAATTAGAAAAAAAAATGAGCAAGGGTTAACTGGAACTGACGTACAGTTTCACAGTCAAAGAAGAAAACTGAAACAGTTTACAAACAAAGCTAAATCCCTGTTATTCAAATATACTGCTTAAGCAAAGCAGCACCGCAAGTGTGCAGTCAAATGTGATGCAAACCTTTCTGTATCATATGGCTTATTTCTTTAAAGTGTTTGTGGAATAATTGACTATTTTTTTTGCTAGAGTGAGTCTGAAATATTATTTGTCATTGCATTTTGTTGCTTGTGCTATTCGCCTTATTTTTAAAATGAGGTTTACAACAGAACCTATTTTAGTTCTACTGAGACCCTAGAAACATCTTACCTTTAGTTGCTTCCTGTGATAACCATTCTACAAATGAAAACTTAATATTGGCATTGTACAGCGAGGAAGAGAAAACAAAACAATGAAACTGAAATCCGATGATTAAACCCGTAAGAGGAAATGAGATAAATAAAGGGAAGAGAGTACATCACTTTGATGAATGCCTTCAAACAATATCCTAAAATAAGGGGGGGTTAAAATCATAATATTTTCTGTAGTAATGCTTGCTAACCGTAATCCTCCCCCTGACCCTAACCCTAACCCTATACTTATACCTTACCTTAAAAATCCCTTTCCATATCAGTAACACTACACAAGACAGGTTCAGACTTAAACACACACACACACATACATACGTCATATCAACATGTTTACCAATTTCAACAAAACTGCCATACTAAGAGATGAAGGTTCCATAATTCAAACATTTGGTAAAAAAGCACTGGGTTCAGCCTTGTTCTAGCAAACATATGGTTATCAAGGCAATGAGACATATATATATATATATATATATATATATATATATATATATATATATATATATGTGTGTGTGTGTGAGGAATAGAAGAAAGGAGAGCCCAGTGGCTCGCATTTTTGCACTGTCCGTGAGGGTAGCACCGACAGCTTCATTTTTAGTATTTTAGCACAACCCTATGGGTGTTATAATTTGGGGTCGCGATGAATTTAAACGGACATTCATTAAGTTAGAAACTAAAATCATAGTGAATTTAGGTACCTTGTTCCCCAGAGGTTCAAATTTGGAAATTAACTGGGATGTTTAGGTGTTAGTTCAGTAAAATAAGATGTAGGAATGTTTTAATAAAGGTAATATACATCTAGTCATTTGTGAATGAACTAGGTAAAGATTGAACATTGTGTGTTAAGATGATGAATTTGTTTAATGTTAATAAATTGAATGCATTTATTTAATATATTTATTAGGAATGTGTGATAAAAAGTTGATGAACGTACGTAAAAATACAATTTAAAAATTTAATATGATTCAATGAAAGTATTTAATGGTTATGTAATATTGTAAGTATTTATTATGTGAAGGGAATATGGTGTTAATTATTGTTACAATATTTAAGATAGTAAGCAGGACAAGTAAAAATGCCATGTTGTTATAGAGTTTAAAGTTTTTTTTAAAAATGTGTGGATATTGTATATTTTTGGTCCATATGGGGGTACACCTTTAAGCCTGGATGGTGGTTTATATGTACATAATTGGGTTTGGGAATCAATTGAATTTAATTGATTGTAATTAAATATATTAACATATTCATTGTGGGAATAAAAAAGGGCTGCTTGAAATGTATTGAGTTATTCCTTTGAAGGCTTGTGTAGCCGAGGTACTGGGATGAAGTAAAATAAAAAAATTGGCAGTCATAGCAGTGCTTCCTGAGTGTTTGTTTTTCTATCTGGGGAAAATTCCTTGTTCCTTTTAGGGAACTGTTGGTGTGAGTTAATAATGGCTCGCAACTTACAATCGTCTGCAAACTAGGTCAGCCAGAGTCCCTTCGTGTTGGCCTGGACTTCTGTGAAGTAGATACCAAGCAGGAAAGGACCCAGAACCGACTCCACTCATGACTGGTCGGCAGTCTGACTTGGAGTCAGCTACTTTCGCACTGTGGGTTCTGTTGTGAGCCAGTTTGCAGCCCACCTAGTGATATAGGGGTTGATGCCTAGCTTAGTGAGTTTTTCTATGATTCCTGAGTGGGGAATGGTATCAAAGTTAAGCAGGCATAATCTACCCTTCACAAAACCAAACTGTGTGGGATCCAGAGTTTGGAGATTCCTTATATCCTTGTTTATTAGGTCCATGATGATGCGTTCTGTAGCTTTGCATATCAGACTTGCCAGGCTAACGGGATGATAGTTCCCAGGGTCTGTAGTCGCTCCTCCTTTGTGGAGATGAATGATTATAGCAGTGCGCCATTCGGTAGGGACAAAGCCTGAGGTGAGGCTGTGATTGAACAGGGCACATAGGTGAGGTGCCAGTTCACTCTGTAGTTCATGTAGAACACAGCCAGGGATACTGTCAGTTCCCATAGAAGCTGTATTCTTAGCTTTGGGCAGTGCTGTTTTAACCTGTGCAGCAGTAATCCTTGGTGCCTGGCAGTCAACTGGTATAGTAATTGGTCCTTTGGGGGAAGGGTAAAGTTGGTACTGAATCTGTCGGCCAGTATATTGGCAATATTTGTTGGCTTAGTATAGGAGGTACCATTGTGCAGTAGCTCAGAGCAAATATGGGAATTGCCCTGGAGATTCTTTACATAACTATAGAAGGCCTTGTGGTTGTCTTTACTATCTGCTGCAATTCTGTTTTCATAGCTAGTTTTAGAGGATTTGATGAGGGATCTAAACTTTTTGTTGAGGCTGATAAGGGAGTTTTTCCACTCTTGGGACTTCACCTTATTCTGCATCAGTTTTATCCTTCTGTTGTAGAGTTTGTTTATGGCAGGAGACCACCAGATTGGCTTCCTTTTTTTGGTGGAGAGTATCTTGGCTCTGTTGGGTATGCGAGATCCATGCATTTGTGTATGTGTTTGTACAGTGCATTGGTGAATGATTCGGTGGTCATGCTAATTATTCTCCATTTGCATGGGTGCCGTGAAGTTAACCATCTCTGATTTATAAGCCCAAAGTTAGCTTTGGAGAAGGTTTTCATGGTGGTTACCTTTGTTGGGTGGGGGGTGGGGGTGGTAGGGATGTGGACTTCCAAGGTGATTAGTTTGTGGTGAGATCTAACCAGGGAGGAGTTGACTATTGGTGTAGAGCAACGGTCACCCATGTTAGTAATGACCAAGTCAAGGATGTTGATACCTCTAGTGGGGGTAAGAAAAAGCTGGTCTAAGGCATTGGAATTAATGAATTCCAGGAAACGTTGGGGAAGTGTATTGGTACATGAGTAGTTTTCCCAGTTAATGGAGGGGTAGTTGAAGTTTTCCAGTATGAGAGTGTTAGGTTGGACCCTAATATTCTCCAGGGTGCTTAGGAACGTGGAGTGTGAGTCTTGGGACATGGTTGGGGACCTATAACAGGCTACAACCTGAGTCACTGTCTTACCCAATGGTAGCTGCACCTGAAGTATCTCTGTTGATTTATGTTGGGCTACCAGTCTGGAGGTTTGCGCATCCTTTATGAATATGGTTCATAGGTTCATAGGTAGTTACTAGGCTATCAGCCCAAGGGCCTACATAAGCCTAGCCAGCAAGGTTCCCTGGTTTACGCCAGCCCAAGGGCCTACATAAGCCTAGCCAGCAAGGTTCCCTGGCTTACGCCACCCAAGAAAGTTATTTCCTGTGTCACTGTCAAGCAGAGACACAGAAGTGATCCCCGGGGTGTATTTCCTATTTCCCATCCACTCATCAAGATTTTTCTTGAAGAGTGCTAATGAAGAACTTTGCTTGACATAGATGGGTAGCCTGTTCCAGTGTATGGGAAGTCTCTGGGACAGGAATTTATCCCTCCAGCATGTCCTGTTTATTGTGGTGACAAGGTTTAGGTCCCTAGAGTGTGTGGCTCTGAGGGATTGGGATTTCTTTAGGTGTAGCATGTTCAACAGCTCTGGGTTTGAAATAGCTTTATATGTTAGGCAGAGATCACCTCAGAGTAGGCGATATGCTACGTAGTAAAGCTGGAGTTTTTTGAGGCGGTCAGTATAGGGCATTTGTTTGAGGCCAGTAATCCTCTTTCTGAGGTACTTCTGTGGCCTTTCCAGCTGCTGCAGATGTCTTGTGAGGTACATTCCAAAAGGGGCATTGTACTCTATAATGGGTCTAATGAGTGTTGAGTAGAGGGGAACAATGACCTCTTTTTTCCTGGATGAGAACCATTTTATGATGAGGTGTGCCACGTAGAAGGACTTCCTGACAACTGTGGTGATGTGACTATCAAAGGAGAGACTACTGTCCACCTGGGTCCCAAGGTCTTTTATCATGCATTCAGTGTTAAGTAGATTGTTGCTTATGTGGTAGTTCATGGGTACAGAGTTTTTATCAAAGAGGATGACACTGCACTTTTTGGCATTGAGCTTGAGGCCATGGCTCTGACACCAGGAATCTGTCTCAGCGAGGCCCTTCTGTAGGATGTCCACATCATTTGTGGACTTGACTATGGATTCTAGTTTGCAGTCATCTGTGAACTTTGTTAGCCAGAGGCCTTCTGTGTTAGCCTGTAATTCAGAGAAGTAGATACCAAACAGGAGAGGTCCCAGGATGGAACCCTGTGGTACTCCACTTGTCACTACTTTGAAGTCATATTTGGAGTCTGCAACATTTACAGTGTGGGTTCTGTCAGTGAGTCAGTTGGCAACCCATCTTGTGACATAGGGATTTATACCTAGTTTAGTGAGTTTAGCTATAATTCCAGAATGTGGGGATGGTGTTGAAAGCCTTGGCAAGGTCAAGATAGGCTGTGTGAATCACCTTACCCTCATCTACGGCTTTGGTGACTGCCCCAAAGAAGTCGATCAGATTCAGGAGGCATGATCTGCCTTTCACAAACCTGAACTGGATGGAAACACCATCACCTTTGGAGCTTCATTCCAAGTTCTGCAGCCAAAACATGTGGAATGAGTTATAGCCTGGTAGTCCAGTGGTGCTTTCTGCTGCCTTGAACCAGGTCTCTGTTACAGCACAAATGTCACATAAATGTGTGTGTGTGTGTGTGTGTGTGTGTGTGTGTGTGTGTGTGTGTGTGTGTGTGTGTGTGACACACACACACACACACACACACACACACACACACACACACACACACACACACACACACACAGTTCTTGCAGATAGCTCAAGCAGGAATCAGCTTTTACCTTATTAATGGTCACTTGTTTTCTCAGTCTGTCATTCCAAACCAGTGCAAATATTAGACATTTTTCGCTCTCATTTTTCTTCTCATTGGAAAGAGCAAGGATACAGTGACACAGCCTTGGTTGAAGGGAAGTAATGATGTTTCATTTTTTTTATGCTGATGATCACATTTCTTTGTAAGCCAAGAACCTGAAGCCATCAGTGATTTTGATTACTTCCTTTTGGCCCTGACTAGCCTGATGTTCTTCGTGTTTCACTGTTGCAGTCATTACATTTGGGTAATCCTGCTGGCAGGTTGCCCTCAGTCGGCCTGAATTCCAAAGTCCTGGGTCCTACGTCGGCTGTCGTCACCCCCTCCCTGACATCAGGTTGTCAGGGGTATAAAAGAAGCAGCCGATGCCATTTTCTTTAGTCTTTCTTGCCACGCAGTGCCCGAAGCAGAAGCAGTTCTCAAATGCTGGTTGGCCGACTCCTGAGATTTTTGAGTTCGAATTTCAGATCCAAAGTCTTCTATAAAGCTAAGTACCCCGTTGGGGAAACTTTTTTCTTGCTCCAGAACCGATGTCAGAAAAAGTTAATAATTGTATTTCTTGTGGGAAGCAAATACCTCATAAGGACTTTCATTCTTACTGTATTCCTTGCCTAGACCCCGATCATAACTTTCTGGGTTGTCGGTTTTGTGCTAGATTTAACCAACGCACTATTAAGCGTCGGTATGATTTTGCTTTGAACTACTTTGGATGCAGGTTTAATTATCCAGAAATGTAGTCGGAAAGCCATCTGACTACCGGAGTTCACAAAGAAAAAGGAAAAGAAAAACACCCGAGGCCCAATACTGATGATGAAGCTTCTCCTAAGCCAGTCGCCGGTTCTCAGTGAGGCGCTTTCGCAGACCCTGACGACCGCTACTTTAGAGTCGCAGCCTGCTACTGCCTCCCAAGTGGAGTCGGCCATGCTGCTAGAAACTCAAGGTTTTGAAGCCTTGAACTCTAATCCTTCAGATGGGTCCGGAACCGCTGAGCAGGCACCGGCTTCTGAGGGTGTATTCAGACCCAAACATCTATACATTAAACCGACTTCAAAGGCAAAGACTAAAGCTCCATCAAAGACAAAGAAGCAAACTCAAGAGCCACGTGGACAGGCCTCTATGCCCAAAAAACAGATACTCAAAATGGCCGAAGACTTGATTACCTTGATCAGGGGTTCCCATCCCCCTCCTGATAAGAGGCCTAGGCAAGAGACTGACTATGAATCTTCAAATCAGGTTTCCATTTCTTCTGATTCCTCTTCTGACCAGGAATATTCTTTTCCCCCCTATGAGGATTCTGATGCTGAAGAATCCATACCTTCAGCTTCTCCTCCTGAGGACTATTCCTTTGGGGAAACCTTACATACCATGAGGGAGCATTTCCACTGGGAGAGCCAAGATTTTTCAGAATCTAAAAAGAGGCTCAGGGATTTCCTGTTACTACCTCAGCACAAACCACTTGCCATTCCCCCCTGTGTTAGACATTGTAGATGATGTGTTTTCGGAGTCTAGCCTTACCCCAGACTCCTTACCTCCAGCTCCTGTTAAGCCTGACATATATTACAGGGTTCCTGACTCAAATAAATTCCTTTTTAAAAACCCTGCTGCTGACCCAGAAAGTATCTCTCAGGGTCCCAAGGGAGTTAAGGCTTCTGCTGCCAAAAACCCTACCCCTTCTGACAGGGATTCTAGGGCACTAGACAGATGGGGAAAAAAGGTTTACACATCTGCTACCTTGGCTATAAGGGCCTTCAACTGTCAGTTTCATATGCTCAAATATCAGCAACATGTCATGTCATTGCTTAAACAGAAAACGTTAAACTCTGAATGTGCAGAAAACAAGGAAATGCAGGATATATTGCATGCAGCTGAACAAGTTGGAAAGCATACTTTGCAATGTGGTTTTGATTCTTTAGAGGCCTCCTGCGGGGCCGCAGTAACAGGTTCTGTAATTAGAAGACATGCTTGGTTAAAGGAACAAAATCTGCCTAATCATGTTAAAGTTAAATTATTAGATGCACCTTTATAGCATGATACTTTGTTTGGTGTTAAGGCAGAAGAGGTGTTAAAGAAAATGGAGGACAAGGCTAAATCTATGCAAACGGTCAAAGATTTCTTACAAGTACAGCCACCTAGGTTTAGTAGACACTGGCCAACAAAGAATTGGTCCTTTCCTGTGTCAGACAGACTTCAAAGGGGCAGACCCAGACGCCCTAGAGGCAGATGCCAGGCGCAAGGTTCTTACAGATCAAAGCAATGGGGGGCTTCTACCTCCAAAAGTGGAGAAGGCAAGTCACAACCCTACAGAAAACAACCTCAATGACTTCCCCCTGCCTTCACCAAGCACTTATTATCTGGCAGCACCCTTAGGGGGAAAATTAGCACTTTTTCTCAAAATTGGCACATTATAACCCAGGACAAGTGGGTTCTAAATATCGTGTCACAAGGCTACAAGTTCCATTTCCATACCCTGCCAGAGGCAAATGGCTGGCCAGATCTGCCAAAAAATCAATGGGCAGAGGCACAAAAACAAGTCTCATCCCTCATGGGCATGAGGGCCATTCAGCAAGTGCCAGAACAAGAGCGGGGCCAAGGATTTTACTCAAGACTGTTCTTAGTGCCCAGAAAGGACAAGGCCTGGAGGCCACTACTGGACCTATTGATTCTGAACACATACCTGGATATACCAAAATTCAAAATGTTGACTTTGCAGCAGCTTCTGCCCATGCTGGGCAAGAATGCTTGGCTTGTAACTTTAGACCTAAAAGATGCATATCTGCATGTCCCAGTCAGACAAATATGCAGAAGATACCTCAGAATATAGGCTGGCTCAATGCATTACCAATTCTCAGCACTGCCCTTTGGCTTATCTACTGCACCCAGAGTCTTTACAAAGTGCAAACACCAGTAATTGCATTCTGCAGACAAAGAGAAATACAAATATACCCTTACTTGGACGACTGTCTAATTCAAGCAGAGAACAAGGACATCCTTTTACAGCATCTGGCGTTTGTGAAAAAACTTCTAACATGCCTAGGGTACACAGTCAACGAAAAGAAATCAAAACTAGTGCCCTCTCAAAAGATAATATTCCTGGGTGCAAGCTTAAATACAACTTCCCAGATGGCTTATCTCACGCCAGACAAACAAAGGCAACTGACTACCTATTTCAACATGTTAGCAACAAAGGCCCAGTTATCTGCAAGAAAAATTCTGCAGGCTTTGGGCTTCATGGCATCCTGCATCCTATTAATTCCATATGCAAGACTGCATATGAGGAAACTTCAATGGTACCTAAAAAGCATTGCACTCAACATTGCCACAACCTGGAAACCATAATTACTCTCATTCCCTGCCTGCAACAGGAGTTTCGATGGTGGGCAAAGGCTTGTCACCAAAACAAGGGACAGCCATTCACATTACCCCAGCCAGGCAGACACTAACAACGGATGCATCAGATTATGCCTGGGGGGCCCACATAGCAGGAAGATGCATTCAGAGAACATGGACCTCAAACCAAATGCATCTACATATCAATCAGAAAGAGATGCTAGCTGTTCAAAATGCCCTGACAGCCTTCAAGGACCTACTTCATCCAGGACAACTACTGATAAAGACAGACAACACCATGGTCATGTGGTATATAAACAAGCAGGGGGGCACTCATTCCTATCCCCTTTGCAGACTAGCTATGACTTTGTGGGGAACAGCATTGACTTACCAAGTACATCTGCAGGCACAATTCCTGCCAGGAAGGAAAAATACTTTGGCAGGCGAATTAAGCAGAAACCTCATGGATCCCCATGAGTGGCAGCTGGATCCACAAGTCTTCAACATGATAACAAGGAAATGAGGATGCCTGGACATAGATCTATTTGCCTCCCCTCACAACTGCCAACTAAAGAGATTCTGCACAAGGATTTATCACAGACAAGCATGGAAAGTGGACGCCCTATCCTTCAACTGGAAAAAACTGTCAGTATATGCCTTTCCCCCTCTGCCTCTCCTCCCCAAGGTACTCCTAAAGGTCAGACAGGAGAAGCCAAAGATGATTCTGATTGCACCAGACTGGCCCTACCAGCACTGGTACCCAGTATTAAGGAGCATGTGTCAATGCCCAGCTTGGACCTTACCTCAAGTACTGCATCTACTATCCCAGCAAAACAATCGGATCCTGCACAACCAGCTCAGAACTTTAAACCAGGCAGCATGGCAAATAATGTAGTCCTACAAAACACACCTCTCAGCAAAGCTGTGATGGATGTCATTTTGGAAGCCAGAAGGCCTAGTACTAGAAAATCTTATGCTGGAAAATGGAAAAGATTCTGTGCTTGGAACCAGGCACAAGGAACAGATACAACTGTACCAAATATTCCTCAGATTTTACAATACTTAACTGAGATGCTGGACAAAGGCCTATCTTTCTCATCTATTAAAGTTCATGCCTCTGCCATTTTGGCCCATTACAATGCAGAGCCACAAATCTTTTCTCATCCCTTATTAAAACAGTACCTCAGAGGAGCCAAGAATTTAAGGCCTCCAAGGAGATCACCAATGCCTGCATGGGACCTCAACTACGTCTTGGAAAAACTCACCCTGCCTCCTTTTGAGCCAGCTGCTACTGCGTATATAAAGTTTTTATCTTGGAAAACAGCTCTGCTCCTAGCAATAACTTCTGCAAGACCTGTTTCAGAGCTACAGGCACTAATGGCTGTGGAACCTTTTATCATTTTTTATCCGGACAGGGTCTCCCTGAGGACAAACCCAACATTTATGCCTAAAGTGGTGTCCAGTGTGGCTCTTAATCAAGCCATTCATCTGCCAACTTTCTATACAAATCCACAGAACCAAGGGGGAAATAATTCTACATTCTTTGGACGTACACAGACAGCTTAGATTCTACTTGGACAGAACCAAAGTTTTCAGAAAGACAGAGCAATTACTAGTGGCATATGCTGCAAGATCACAAGGAAAAGCTATCTCAAAGCAGACTATTTCAAAGTGGATAGGCCACTGCATTCATTTCTGCTACTTATTCCATGGCAAGCCAGTGCCTAAGGGCATTAGGCCACATTCCACCAGAGCTGCAGCCACTTCAGCAGCCTTTCTCAGGGGAGTACCAACCAAGGACATCTTAGAAGCAGCTACTTGGAGTTCAGTGCACACCTTTACAAAGCACTATCATTTGCCAATCTACTCTAAATCCAGGGCAGGCTTTGCCACTGCAGTTCTGCAGGGTCTCATAGCCACTCCTAATGCTGTTTAGCTCCAGCCTCCCAACCATAGCTTTGGGAATCTACCCAAATGTAATGACTGCAACAGTGAAACACGAAGAACATAGTACAGTTGTGTACATTTACCATAAATGTAGATGTTCGAGTGTATTCACTGTTGCAGTCCAGGTTACCCACCCGCCATTCCCCCTTTTCTTCTGATGGAACCTATCTTTCCTTCTCTGATTTATACAACCTGTGTGGTGCATTTGCTTGTGGTTGAAGATAAAGTTTATATTGCTGCATGTAATTTTATATATAGATATAAATTCTGGCTACCCTATTAGGGGGCACCTGACATCTGGGGCAAGAAAAACTAAAGAAAATGGTGTCGGCTGCTTCTTTTATAACCCTGATGACCTGACGTCAGGGAGGGGGTGATGACAGCCGACACAGGACCCAGGACTTTGGAATTCAGGCCGACTGAGGGAAACCTGCCAGCAGGATTACCCAAATGTAATGACTGCAACAGTGAATACACTTGAACATGTACATTTATGGTAAGTGTACACAACTGTACTTTTCCCCACCCTTAATGTTCTTTGTGTTTCACTGTTTCAGTCATCACCTGTGGCTTATCCCTGCTGTGGTAGCCCTCGGGCCACCCGAATATCAGAGTCAATGTTTTTTTGCATCGGCACCTGTCACCTGTAGTCTGACATCAGGTAGTCAGTACTATAAAACAGGGCAGCCGACATCATTACATCAGTCTTTCTTGCCGTGGAGCCCGTAGCAGAAGCAGTTCACACAAGTGCTGGTCAGTTGCTACCAGAAGTTAAATTTCAGCTGAAAACATCTAAAGCTAAGTACCTCGTTGAGGATTCTTTTTTCTTGCACTAACTGATGTCTGAAAAAGTTAACAATTGTCTTGCCTGTGGAAAGCAGATCCCACACCAAGACTTCCATTCTTACTGCGTAACTTGTTTAGGTCCAGACCACGATGTCCCCCGTTGCCGGTTCTGTGCCCTCTTTAATGCAAGAACCATTTGCCATAGAGCTCTTTTTGTAGACAGTTATTTTCATGTTCCGTCTTCGCATTTTGATATGGCATCCTTCAGCCAACAATATGTGGGCATTCCGAAAAAACTTAGAAATAAAGATAGAGACAAACCAAATAAGACTAAGCTTTCCGACAATGCTACCGCTAAGCAAGTCATCAGTTCTCCAGAATTCAGTGAAGTGCTTATGCAACCCTCTGATGCCCGATTCATTGTCTATGCAGGCCTCTACTGAGACCCTTTCAGAGTCTGGTATGCCACAGAAATCTTCTTTGTCTTCTAAGCCTTTGGCTGTCTCTGCCTCGGTTGGGTCCAGAGCCGTGACACAGGCACCGGCTTCTGAGGAGCCCTTTCGCACTACCGAATCTACACAAAAACTGATGTCTTCACATCCGACTACTGTTTCTGTCATACCGATGGATTCTGTCCGGCCTAGAAGCCAGGCCACTCCTAGGAAATCTGCTTCTAGCCACCATCTTGCTACTGCTCCACTCCTCCAAGCACAAATGCTTAAAATGGTGGAGGATGTCATCTCCCTTATCCGGGGTAGTCATGCCACTACTTCTAAAAAGAAAAGGCACCCTTCCCCAGAAATTATGACAGAACAAGAACAGGATTCTGAGTTATCTGACTATTCAGTTTTTGAAGAGGAACAGCATCCCTTAACTCCTTATGAGGATTCAGATGCAGAGGAATACAATTATTTTATTTATTTATTTATTTATTTGAAGTTTGTTTGCCAGGATGGTTCATTGGGCCAAAGGAGCCCATTTTCAATGGAGTCCTGGGGAGAAAAACTCCATAGTTACAATATATAAAATAACAGGTTGTTAAAGTACAGAAGAGTACATGAAAACAAAAGTATATGATAATACAATTTAGAAGATAAAAACAGAAATTGTATAACAATTAGTAAAAGTTTACAAATATATAGTCCCTATCATTGTTAACATAGATGTTAAGTCTATAGCAATAATAAGTAGGTATTTACAAGTCAATTAAACTAAGGAGCTGTTTACAGTATGTATGTTCCCACAGGGGAAATATGATCGGGGGGGAGGGATATGTAGGTTAAATGAGGTAAGGGAGAGATGAGTTAGGGGAATTAGGGACAGAGAGGAAAATGGGGAGGTAGATATTTGAGTTAGGATAAAAGGAGAGAGGGAGAAGGGGTAGGGAGTAAGGTAGCTGCTGGGGACATTATGCAGGATAGGAACATGAGTATTCCCAGAGAGATGTTAGGTGTGAGTGGAGCAGAGTTTTAAAGGTGGAGGGGCCACTGGTGAGGCGAATATGAGGTGGGAGGGAGTTTCAGAGACGTGCTAAGGAAAAAGAGAGTAAAAGTTTGCCTGCTGGATGGGCAGGTTTGTGAAGTTCAATCAGATTCTGAGTATTGGTTCGTAGGAGTCTGCTAGGTAGGTGCATTGTAAAGGTTGAGGCAAGGGAGGGGCAGAGAGAGGGAGGGACTGAAGATGAGTTTTTGAGCATGAATTAGTTGAGTGTAGATAAGGTAGATGGGCAGCTCTAGCCAATTTAGTTTGTGGAGGGCAATACAGTGATGAGTGGAGGATCTGTGTCCAGTGGTGAATTCGGCGATTTTGTTGTAGCAGGAAGAGAGTTTTGTTTTAGTAGAAGTTTGTAGATTGGTTAGGAGTGGGGCACCATAAAGGAGAGAAGGGATGAGATATGTGGTAGAGAGAAGGAATCTAGTAGATGGAGTGAGGTAGCGAATGTGGCGGTAGAACATACCAAGTTTCTGGTGTGTTTTTTTAATATTTGTTTGTATATGGGTATCAAATTTAAGCTGATTGTCAATGAGAATTCCTAACAGTTTTGCATTGGATACTATTTCAAGAGAAGTGTTATTCTGACTGGTGCTGGAGAATGAATATTTGTTGATAGTTGTGGTTTTGAAAGGTCCTTCTGCCTCCCCTCCAGAGGACCTTTCCTTTGAGGAAACTCTTCACTCCCTCAGGGTACATTTCCAATGGGAATCTCAGGACTACTCACAGTCTAAGAAAAGACTTAGAGAGTTTCTGGACCTGCCCCAGCACAGACCCCTGGCCTAACCCCATATTTTAGAAGTGGTGGATGATGTTTTCCTTGAATCCAACTTAGCCCCTGACGCCCTCCCTCCTGCTCTCAGTAAACCTGACAAGGTACTACAGAGCACTGGATTCTCACAAATACCTGTACAAAAATCCTGCTGCAGACCCAAAGGTCATTACACTGGGACCTAAAGGAGGTAAGACTAGTTCTGACAAGAATCCTTTTCCTTCTGACAAGGACTCCAGAGCTTTGGACATATGGGGTAAAAAGGTTTACACTTCTGCAACCTATCAGAGCACTCAATTGTCAGTTCCATATGTTAAAATATCAACAACACACTTTGGAACAATTAAAACAGAAAATTGCTACCTTTCCTGACTGTGCCAATTCAAAAGAGTTAGCAGATTTACTGCACTCTGCTTGTCAAGTGGCCTAACACTCATTACAATGTGGATATGATGCCCTAGAAGCCTCTAGCAGGGCAGCAGTGACAGGATCTGATATTAGGAGACATGCATGGCTGAAGGAACAGCCTCTCCCAGATCATGTCAAGTCTAAACTTATTGATGCACCCCTAGATAAGGAGAGCTTGTTTGGGGAAAAACGAGCTAAGCTTTGCAAAAGATGGAAGACAAAGCAAAATCTATGCAAACAGTAAAAGATTTCTTTCAAGTTCAACCTCCCAGATTCGGCAGGAACTTTCCCTCTAAGCACTGGGCCTTCCCTGCACCTAGCAGACAAGGCCAAGGTAAGCCATGCATGGGCAAATCATCCAGGCCCCTATCCCAGGTCCAGCAGAGAAGCAAACAATGGACCACTTCCGTCTCTAAGACAGGGAATTCTAAGCCAACCTTCTATGGCAAACACTCACGACTTCCCCTCCCCCCTCTGCCCTCCCTTCTCTCATCAAAAACTAGGAGGAAGACTCTCCCTCTTCAAAGACAATTGGCTTTCTGTAACAAAGGACCAATGGGTCTTAACTCATTACATTCGAGTGATGCCTCCAGGTGCATCTGCAGTTAACTCCTACTGACTCCTGTAGGTGTCAAATATTGCTTGTTCATATTTGCATCAATAATTCCAAGACCATGCTAAGTACAAGGTTTGAAAGGAGTTCACCTTAAAGCTTACACAATGGCATACTCAACTGCATTAACATTTGACCTCTGACTACTGCAGCTACATATATATTAACTATTGTTATTTGATGGTATTATTATATAGACATAATTTTCACATTTTTGTAAATATCTCAACAATCAAGTAGCACAGGCAGAACTCCTTGGTCACATATGAATGGTCTCAGCTTGATGACTAAAATGCTGCTAAGAGTGTGTGTGTAACTTTGGTGGTTGCTGAGATATTATAAGCTGTTTACAAAATATTACTAATGTAACTGTTGCTGTGTTTTCTGTGACTTATAAAATGCAGGTTAAGACCTAGAACCTAAAGAATACTACCACTATAAAAATAGTTTGTGCTGAAGAGTTTGCCATTTATACTTCTTTCATCATCCTTTGGTTCCAGAGATATGAGCATTTTTTTGAAATGAGAGGACATAATTTGATTCTGTCAAAAGGCTTAGGCTCCACCCATTGGAAGTTATAGTGCAAACTTAACTGAGCTCCATTGGAGTGAATGAATTAAAGATCATTTCTCGAGGATACAAATTCTCTTTCAGTGAACTCCCAATTCCAAGAAGGTACCCAGACTTACCTCCACATCAATGGGCAGAGGCATTGAAACAGGTCCAAACTCTCATATCCCAGGGGGCAGTAGAACATGTCTCCTTAGATCAAACAGGCAAAGGCTTTTATTCCAGATTATTCCTTGTTCCCAGAAAAGAGGGCACTTCCTACCCCATCCTGGATCTATCCATTCTGAACATCTCCCTGGTCATCCCCAGATTCAAAATGCTAACTTTGCAGCAACTGCTGCCTATGCTAACAAAAAATGTCTGGCTAGTGACCCTAGACCTAAAAGATGCCTACCTCCACATCCCCGTCAGGGAATTGTGAAGAAAATTCATGCGCCTCAGAGCAGGCTCACAACACTTTCAGTTCTCTGAGCTGCCCTTTGGCTTATCTACTGCTCCCAGAGTATTCACCAAATGCTTGGCCCCAGCCATAGCATTCTGCAGACAGAGAAGTATACAGATTTACCCTTACCTGGATGACTGCTTCATTCAGGTAGAGTGCAAAGAAAAGCTACTCCAGGGCATTCTCTTTGTCAACTCACTCCTAACTTCCCTAGGATACACCATCAACGAGAAGAAATCAAAACAAAACCCCACCAGGAAGATCATTTTCTTGGGAGCTGTGCTAGATACAGCATCCCAAATGGCCTTCCTATCCCCAGAAAAAGCAGAGCTTCATGCCTCTCTACTGTACCTAGCTGGCTTCCAGAAGTCACCTCAGTGAGAGGAAGTTCCTGCAAGCCCTGGGATACATGGCATCTTGCATCCTTCTCATTCCCCTAGCCAGGCTTCATAAGAGAAAACATCAGTGGTATTTAAAGAACCTTTGGTGCCAGCACTCTCAGTCTCTAGAGACCTTTTTCCCCCTGATCTCATGTATAAGGGCAGAGTTTCTCTGGTGGGCAGAGGCCTGTGCCAGGAACAAGGGTCTTCCCTTCATCCTCCGCCTTTCCAGCCAGACCATCATTACCGACACCTCAGAAATTGCTTGGGGTGCTCACCTAGCAGGCAGGTGCAACCAAGGTTTTTGGGATGCCCAGCAACTTTACTTGCACATCCATCAGAAAGAAATGGTGGCAGTACAAAAGGCTTGGACATCCTTCAATCCCCATCTCAGGCCAGGGGTACTCCTTATAAAAATAGACAACACCACAGTAATGTGGTATATCAACAAATGGGGGGAACCCAATCTTACCCCCTGTGCAGGTTAGCCATGAGCCTCTGGCTTACAGCCACCTCCATGGGTTTACACCTAATTGCCCAATACCTACCAGGGGTCAACTACACCCTGGCAGACCACCTAAGCAGAAACTTACTGGACCCCCACGAATTACAGCTCCACAGGGAAATCTTTCTGCAAATCACTCAGGAGTGGGGGACTCCAGAAGTGGATCTCTTTGCCTTACACCTCAACCACCAGCTGCAAAAGTTCTGTACCAGGGAGTATCACCTCCTAGTATGGAAGGTGGATGCCTTGACCTTCCCCTGGAACTCCCTCTTTGTGTACATGTTACCTCCTCTGCCCCTTATTCCCAAGGTGCTGATCAGAATAAGGGAGGAGAGACAAAAGGCCTTCCTCATTGCTCCAGATTGGCCCAGACAGCATTGATAGCCCTTACTGCGCAGGCTGACCTTACAGACCCCAAGCAGCTTCCCCTGATCTCAGTCCTCTTGACCCAGGTGAGGGGAAAGATACTGCACCCAGACTTACAGACTCAATCTTTCAGCATGGCTTATACCTTAAAAGCTAACAAGGAGTCCCTGTTAAGCAAACAGGTCCTAGACATTATCACAGTAGCCTGAAGGCCCAGCACCAGAAAATCATACACAAAGCAATGGAAAAGATTCTGCTCCTGGAACCAGTCCAAAGGGGAAAGTACCTCTCATCCTTCCATCCCTCTTATCTTGGATTACCTAGCCAAGTTGCTCATTAGTGGCATCTCTTTCTTCTCTATTAAAATCTATGCCTCAGCCATTTCTGCCCATTATGATTCAGACCCACCCCCTCTTCTCTCATCCTTTGATTAAGCAATTTCTCAGAGGCTTCTAATATCAGACCCTCCCAGAAGGCCTCGCACACCAAGCTGGAACCTGAATTATGTTCTAGAAAAACAAACCTTACCTCCATTTGAACCTACTGCTTCTACAGAATTGAAATACCTCTCCTGGAAGACTGCCTTCCTACTAGCTATCACCTCAGCCAGAAGGGTATCAGAACTTCAGGCTCTCATGGCTGTTGAGCCCTTCATCATTTTCCATGCAGACAGGGTCTCCCTGAGGACTAACCCCTCCTTTATGCCCAAGGTGATATCTGATGTGACTCTCAACCAGGCCATACACCTACCCAACTTCTTTCCCAACCCTCAAAACAAGGGGGAAAGAATTCTACACTCGCTAGATATGCACAGACAACTCAGATAGTATCTGGCCCATACTAAACCATTCAGAAAAACAGACCAACTACTTGTCAGTTTTGCCCCTGGGGCAGTAGGGAAGCCCATTTCCAAAAAAACATTTCCAAATGGATATCACACTGTATCCATTTCTGCTACAGACTACATGGGGAACCCCCCAAGTCTATCCATACCCATTCCACTAGGGCAGCCTCCACTTCCACAGCCTTCCTAAGAGGAGTCCCCACCAGGGACATCTTGGAAGCTGCCACCTGAACCTCTGTCCATACATTTACAAAGCATTACCACCTACCTCTTTTTTCTTAATCTAGGGCAGGGTTTGAATCTGCAGTTCTGCAGGGCCTGCTGATCCATGCCTAGGACTCTAATCTATCCTCCACCCTGCTCCTCAGCTTTGGGAATCCTCCCACAGGTGATGATTGCAACAGTGAAACATGAAGAATATAGTACAGTTGTGTACATTTACCATCAGTGTAGATGTCTAAGTGTATTCACTGTTGCAGTCCTGGTTTCTCTCCTGCCATCCCCCATATAGCATCTTCCGCTAGAGGGACATAAGCTTCCCATGGTGCCTTTTTGCCACCAGGACCACTTTTCCTTATTTCCTTGTGCTCCTGATGGGTTAAGGCAAGAAAAACTGAAGTAATGATGTGGGCTGCCTTACTTTATAGCACTGATGACCTGACGTCAGACTACAGGTGACAGCTGCTGATGCAAAAAAACATTGACTCTAGTATTTGGGCAGACCAAGGACTACCACAGTAGATAGCCCACAGGTGATGACTGCAGCAGTGAATACACTCGAACATCTACATTTATGGTAAGTGTACACAACTGAAATTTCTCCCCCATGGCTTCCTGGCCACAGGAATATGCTGGCACATCCATAAGTTCGTAGGTTCATAGAGGGTTACTAGGCTAACATCCCTAGAGCTCTTACAAGCCTAGCTGTATTTATCCCCAGTTGTACCAATTGTCGGTGGTTAGGTGAGTGAATTTCGCAAAAGTGTAAGGGTCTATGGTAGTTAATAATGACTTCTTCTGTCCAGAAGGGATATGGGCTCCACCCCAGAAGTGAATTCCCTCCCTCCAAATGTACCCAGGCCTTAATTTCCTCACACTGATGGCAAACCTCCTCTGCTTCAGTTAGTCACCAGGTCAGTGAATTATTCTGGTAGAATGTTTTCTGCTCTCACAGCTTCTCAGAAGCATTCTCCTGAAAAGGTCTATGAGGACACGCAGAAATGTTTTTTGATCTGAGTAATAGTGTAAAACATGGATCACCTCTCCTGTTATTCCTCCTTTGTTTTTCAGTGTTTTTCAGAACTGTTCGACTTGGGCTTCAGGCACTATTAAAGTTCAGCGGATAATATTTTCTTAACTTTCACACTGACCATAGTTAAAGTGCAAGTCATTTATAAAAGGTACCTTTCTTCTTTATCTCCTATTAGAGATCTGTCTTTCCACTGTATTTATACTTGATATGGAAAAGCTGACTTTTGTTCCATTTAAACTTGCAACTTTGTTTGCTTTAAGTTCCTGTCTTGAAAAACTATTTGTGCTGGTAGTACAAAGATCTGACAGTAGAATTCCTGAGCATAATACTTTACCATTATATTTTATATAATTTGTTTTTCACAAAGATAGGGTTTTCTTCTTTACCAGTCCTTTCTTTGTACCCATAGTAACCACAAAGTCCAACTCTAATCAGTCTGTTCATCTCTTTAAGATTTCTTCCCTCAGTAGTCTAATCCAGGAAAACAACCTCTACACTCTCTGGAAGTCCACAAACAGCTCAGGTATTACATGGAAAGAACTAATAACCTTAGAAAAGATTATCATTTATTTGTGTCCAGACAAAGAAGGCAAGCAAGTTGCTAAAGCATGCATCTTAAAATTACTCTCCAGTTGTATTGAATTTTTCAGTGAAAAATGTGGCAAGTCAGTACAAGATTGTTCTAGAACACATTATTCTAGAACAGTCACTGCATCCACAGCCTTTTCCTATAATGCTTCATTAGATAACATCTATGCAGTGATTATCTGGTCAGCAGTCACCACTTTTGATGAATACTATAAACTGCACATGATCCAGGCCTTCCAATGGAACCACAGTCATCAAGGGTGTGTTTGCACATGACAACCACCCAAAAGGATTGAACTCTTAGAAGAAAGGTACAGTACATTTGGATACTCACCAAAATGCTGGATGTGTGAGAAGAGTGCCAATTGCAGGAAGTAACACACTGTGCACTCCCACCCCAGTCTTCTTCAATTTTCTTACTCTTTCTGTTGCTGCTGAGAACTCTAGAAGATAAGTGCATTTCAAGTTGGCACAAGAAGGGTTGGCAGCCTGGAATAGTTTTGTATACTAAGCAGTCATATGTTGGTGGTGTCAGTCTCAATTTTCAGGTATGCAGAACTCTTCTCAGATATTATAATGAGTACCCATAACTCTTATTTACATATTTAAGGCATTACAGTATAGTTTGTCTGTAAATGATAACCTTACAAGATGCTTGAAGTTCAAACCCTGTAGAATTAAAAATACTTTCTCTTTCAGTGTGAAACAGAATGTACGTATTAAGGATTTTTCTAGCCAGGTCTCTGTGTGGGACATCTGCTTCAGGTTGCATCTCTTACCTAGCAAGTCAATGAGGATCATCCAAGGAGAAATATGAAAATATTTCTCAGTTAAGACTGTTGTGTGCTGGCTTGACTGAAGAGGATTTGTGTTGGGTAAATGTCCTCTTTCATAAGCATCCTGTCAGTAGACGAGAAGCTTATTTTTCCTTTTTTTTATTTAATAGTGTCCCATCCACTCCAACACACCCTTTTATGTCTAAATTCACAGGTTCCTGGTTACATTGCAGTCTCCACTGCCCATAAATCTTTGCAAGTTGTCCCTATTGTAAGCCTTTTGCAGGAAATGTTCTCCAGCTACCTGGTAAACACATTATTTTGAGCTTCAAGCTATGAACGAGGTAATTGTCATGATGGTGCCAAAGCGTGCACTAGGACAAGCAGGGCAGGAGGGCGTAGCACTTCAAATAGAGATGAGAATCACTTGTCCCAGGGGAGGGTATAAGGCCATACCAAATAAACATTAATTTCATGAGATGCTGGTGAGGCCACAAAGTACTGCTGAGGCTGCTTGCATGAAGGTCATCCCAACCAGCTCTCACCCTCAGAGGGCAATACCCAGTATAATGGAGCAAATGGGTCTGTCTAGTAGAAGGAGGCCTGACAGCAGACATAGTGGGGAAGCATATAGAAAAAAAACAATGGTTAAGCACTGTGAACTTTAGCAGTATGTAAGACAGCACAGAAGGTAATTAGGTATGCTTAGACAACACAAGGCATCCTTTTAAGTGGGCTTAACACTTGTGTTTGCTACACTAGTGACTGGCACTTAACCTGCAACCATAAATGTGCAAATTCTGGGATTTGCATTAAAAAATCACGATTGCATGGCCCCATGAATTCAAATATATATATATATATATATATATATATTGTAAAAGTCAAGAATTACGATGCACATATGCTCATATTGTGGTTTTCTTAAGAATAACCTAAATAAAGGGTACAGGAGCTATCTATATATTTAAATATTAGTCCAGTTGCATGTAGTGTAAGAGTTACAATAATATCTAAAGGTTGTGAATAGTGATTTCTTTTTGGTTAGCTGATAGTAGTATAATTGCAGCTGTAGGCCTGATATGAGCAAAGTTTTTAAAGATAATGTCTATTTCACACTATTGAGATGGAGGAAAAACAGTAGAGTGTTTGGTAAATGGTGGCTGGGTTATATATATATATATATATATATATATATATATATATATATATATATATATATATACTTCTTATAAACAAAATTCCACTTACCCGACTTTGGTTTGGCCAGCATGTTGACCTTTGCCCCTCACCTCCACTGTAGTGCAATATCGGAGTTAGTTTATTTAGTTAGAGTGGGTGTGTTTTGTTTGCTTCCATTACAGTTTGTTTGTCGGGTTGGCCAAAGGGTTACTTACCATTAGTTTAATGTCAGTGTTCCAAGCGGTCGGTGTTTTGGACTTTTGGTGTTGTCTGCTTGATATTGTAAAAGTCAGGTAAGTGGGATTTCATTTATATGAAGTTGACCCATATATATATATATATATATATATATACACATACATATATATATATATATATATATATATATATATATATATATATATAGGTTCACTAGACAGTCTCTCGAAATACTGAATAGTCGAAAGTGCAGTTATGTGAAACTGCACTATCTCGAATGCCGAAATGTTGAATTCGCTATCATGGTATCGCGTTCATGACACCCTAGCTGACAGGTTCAGCGCAAACTTCTCCCCCCCTCCCCACCAAAAGGGCAAATATCTATCCCAGCAGAGTGCTGCCCCCCTGACATCTCAGATGCTCAGGTAAGAGCCGCCCGCTCCAAAGCAAAAAACACAGCATCAATGGGACCAGATGGTGTCCCGGGCTGCATCCTACATGAACTCAAAGAAGAGCTAAACCCAAACATAAAACTACTGTTCAATCTCAGCCTTACTACAGGATATGTGCCCAAAGAGTGGCGTACAGTAACAGTGGTCCCTCTCCATAAAGGTGGTGCCTCAACGGATCCTGGAAACTATCGCCCCATAAGCCTGACTAGCTTGGTCTGCAAAGCTATGGAAAGGATCATCATGGACCTCATAAATAAAGATATTGGGGACCTACAAACACTGGATCCTACCCAGTTCGGCTTTGTTAAGGGCAGATCCTGCCTCTTAAACCTGGTTGATTTCTTTGAAACAGTCACCAAGGCCATTGACGAGGGAAGGTGGTCCACACAGCCTACTTGGACCTCAAAAGCCTTGATACAATACCCCACTGCATTATAGATAAGCTCACCAGCTTAAATATAAACCCCTATGTCACTAGATGGATTGCAAACTGGCTCAAGGACAGAACCCACATGGTTAGAATTGCTGGAGCCATGTCAGACTCCAAACCAGTTACAAGTGGTGTCCCACAAGGCTCAGTCCTGGGACCTCTCTTGTTCGGTATATATTTCTCAGAGGTACAGGCCAACACGGAAGGACTGTGGCTGACCAAGTTCGCAGATGACTGCAAACTGGGTGCCATAATCGACTCTCCAGCTGACACAAGCATCCTCCAAAAGGGCCTCATAGAAACAGACAACTGGTGCCAGTGCCATGGCCTCAAGCTAAATGCCAAAAAGTGTATAGTCATCCCCTTTGGCAAAAAAGTGCCCACAAATTACCACATAGGTGGAAATCCATTAAGTACAGAAGAAGTAATTAGGGACCTGGGGACCCAAGTTGATAGCAATCTCTCATTTGACAACCACGTGGCCAAAGTGGTTAGAAAACATTTTATATAGCCCACCTAATCATGAAGGATTCACATCTAGATCAGGGAGGTCATCGTGCCTCTTTACTCATCCCTCATCAGGCCCATAATTGAGTACAATGCCCCTTTTGGGATGTACCTTACCAGACACCTGCAGCAACTGGAAAGACCCCAAAAGTACCTCACCAAGAGGATCAAAGGGCTCAAACAGATGCATATGCTGCCCGGTTAAAGAAACTCCAGCTCTACTCAGTGGCATACCGCCTGTTCAGAGGCGATCTGTGCCTGACATATAAAGCCATGTCCAACCCGAATTAATGGACATGCTGCACCTCAGAAAATCCAAATCCCATCGAGCTACGCTCGAGAGACTTGAACCTCAGCATTGAAATAAATAGGACATGCTGGAGGGACAGATTCATAACCCAGAGGCTCCCTTCACTCTGGAATAAAATCCCAGTCCAGGTTAGGCAGAGTCCCTCATTGACTCTCTTCAAGAGGAATCTTGATGAGTGGATGGGAGATCGTAGGTTTACCCCGGGTATCACTTCTGTGTCACTGTTAGATAGAGGCACAGTATACTAACCTCGAAAAAGGGCATAGCAAAATAAATTTAAAATGGGTGGCGAAAGCCAAACACATTCTGGCTAGGCTTATAAATGCCCTAGGGCAGATAGCCTAGTATGAACCTATGAACCTATGACGTGTGGTGCAGTTTGTGGATTTAGCTGGGGATTTAGGTAAGTGGTGTTTGTGTAAGGGTATTGGGTAGGGATTTTAGCGTGTGTGTGTGTGTAGTGGTGTTTTTTGTGTGTTTGTGTGTTTAGCGCGACCTAGGAGTTAGTATATATAAGTGGGGCGGTGCAGGGGGGCACAGCCCCCCTGCTTATAGGTAGGGTAGGTGTGTTTGTATGTTATGTTGTGTTTGTGTGTGTTGTTTTGTTTGTTGTAGTGTAGTTAGGTAGGCATATGTGTGCTTGTGTGGTGGTGTGTGTGTGTGTGTGTGTGTGTGTGTGTGTGTGTGTGTGTGTATGGTCGCGATTTTGGTTTTCGCGGTTGTAGGTTTTCGGGTATGTGGAATTTCAAAATTCGACATTTCAGTATTTCAAGATTGTCCAGTGAATCCATATGTATATACATATATATATATATATATATATATATATATATATATATATATATAGTGGGGGAGTAAGAGAATAAAAGGCTGCAAGCTATAATCAGAGGTATGTGTACAAAGATGAGATGGCTGTGGGTCATATATTCTGCAGAGTTAGAAGGGGCTAAAGAGTTTCTACAGAGTAGAGGAGGTACGAACCACACACTGAGGGAGAAAATGGAAGGGCAGAAGTAAAGTACTAAGGAAGTAGTTAAGTGGGTTCTGGACAGAGAGGGAGAAGTGAGAAGTATTTAATGTCAAAATAGTTGAGGATTAGGAGATCACTTGTAAGTAGAGGATATTATATAAATGAGTCTGGATCGTGGAGTCCAGTGGACTGCGTTTGGTGCTCTGGGCTACACACCAGTCCTTATACCCTGACAGTGCTACCATGATTATCCCCAGTGTTGATGTAAACTTTGATTATGTTAATCCCTTGCCGCCCCTTGTTAAGGGTGATAATGAGGAAAACTGGACCCTGCTCGTGCTTTTGCGTAGCTGTCAGAATATTAAGGAAGGAGTGTACCTTTACATATCCCCTGCCATAGTAACGCTGGGGATTGAAGGAAAGTGGCCTGATCTGGAAATTTGTAATTCAGCCCATGGGATAGTGATGGATACTGCAGTTGCAATGAATTGAGAGCAGTGCAAAAACTTTTTACTGACACTGATATAGATTATGAAATGTAAGAAAATAAGGAAGCGTAAAAGAATGTTGTCACAGTGTTCTCCTTCTAATACTTTTGAGAGGTGGTTAGACATTTATTTGATAGTAAGACTATCAGGGTGGACAAACTCCAATTTACAACGCACAGAGAACTGATTCACATCTGTATTATTTTTCATCTTTATACCTAACAAATGTTCAGGAATTGCAATTTATTCTTTGGGGATGTTGGGAAGGAAGGAATGAAGTGCATCACATCTTTCATAAGAAAGTTTTCAACATTTATAACTGCACTAGAACATGAAGACACTCACGTGGAATTCTAAAAGTGAATAAAAACTAGTCATCTTGTTAGATCCTGAGCCTATGAACGTGGTAAAAAATCTGAGAACTTGTGCATCCCTGCTTCTGAGTGAACTTATCAATCTGTTGACAGCGTGGATATATTTAAGGCTGGGGGTCTGGTGGTTGCAGGGGGGCTTGGACCCTTGCTAAAAAAGATGTACTCCAAGTTTCACAAAAAAATGTTTTCAGAGAAATATTTTGAGAGTTTTTGCTTTCTGGAAAAGTGGTTTCAATCTGTCAAAATAATCCTTTCTGAGAGGGTCTGTTGCTTTTGTCCTGTTTGATCACAGCTTGTTTGCTGTTTTTTTCTGCACACCCACTTGAGCCACAAGAAACTGCTGTTGTAGGATGTGAGCTACTTGATTACAAAAGGGGATGGGAACTGTTCTTCTCCATACAACTTCTCAGCCACTTCATCTTTCAAAGTGGGTTTACCATACTGCTGTGATGAGCAGGAAGTTTGCTTCAGGAGCCTGTCATCACTACAGCGACCCACTGAGATTCACTGCATGTGTTGACATACAGGAACTACTCTTTGCTTACTGCAGTTTATGGCAGTCCATTAACCCAAGGCTACTATCAGGTTGACACTTGGAAACATTCCACGTCTGTTGATACTCCGCAGTTATGGAAAACACCAAATCTCACATAATGACATTGCTTACTATTCCGGATACAGACTTGTACAAGGTCCAGTATTCTGAACTACCACCCTGTTAAGTCTCCTGCCTTTTACATTATATCGCTGATGTTAAATCCTTCACCTGGTAAAAGTGAGCAAGTCTTTGGATACTCTGTCCTTTTTCTTCAGGCAGCCAAACTCCAGTCTCACACCTAGGTTACCAATGGCATAGGGACATGGCCTAACTGTTCACCAGTAGGTCAGTAAATCAGTTGTTGGGGGAGATATAACTTCCATTTTTTCTAGGAGAGTTTGAATACATCCCATCAGCACATTTCAGAACTTTGATAGTAGTCCATTTGTCAATTTATGAAAGGAAGCAAATTAAACATTCACTCTGTAATTGTTTAAATAAGTAAATAAAATGTATACTTCATTTGAGAGTTGACCCTCCCCATCTTAGGTGGCATCAGATACATGAATATAGGAGACATTTTGATTTCTTCCTGAGGAGAAAAACAAATGACTGTTTCTCAGGTGCAGTTTATCATTTTATTTTTGCCACTGGTTTGCTCTTGTAAGTAAATACAGTAATGAGCATAACTGATTGTGTGATATCAATTAAGGAAAGATTATGAAGCTTTATAATTAAGTAGAACAGACACCAGAATTTAAATCAGTTTTTTCCACACACGCGTGCTATCCTTTGCCACTCTGGTATAATCCATGTACACCATGATTTTGTGATGTTATTTCCCCCTCCTAGTCACTTGTAATACACATCACATACACCGATATATACATGTCATTTGGACAACAGCATACATACTAAGTATGAAATTCAGAGATGATGTGCACGGTTAAGTATTGTATCTGAATAAAATCTGTTTTCTGGTGTGTGCTTTTCTGGGGAATCAGGAACTTGAGTGATAACCATGTGAGCAGTAATGTGCAACTGATCAAAACCAGACATCACTCAACAGAGTTGTTTGCAAGTAGAAATCTCGTTTACCTCTGAGGTGCAGTGATATTTGAGTTTATCAGAGGGTATAAAAAGTACAGTGCCTGCCCCTGTACTGCAGGTAGGTTGAGCTTTGTCCTGCAGGGAACAAAAATTTATGTTATTTAAAACAGTGCATTTCATTTGACTCAAATATTTATTCATCGTACTCCGTGCATTTCTGCTTTGCTTAGGCATATCTCCACAGAGATTACAACATAACTCTTCATGTTGCACAGCATTGTTTTGGAATGGGAAAAAAAGGTGCCCCTCCGAAGTTTGTGTGTACATTCTTGTGCAGGTGGTGTATATCTGATGATTCCCTTTAGTAGTGTAATGTTGTCAAACTGCATGTCTTTCTAGTGTCAGAACACTGAGAAAATCGCAAGTAGTAAACTCTCTATCATAAAGTGCCACATATGCAGACTGATGGTAGCTAATTTTAGTGCGTATGTGAATTGATAGTATAGTGGAGGTGGCCATCCAGTCTTAACATAACTTCAAAAGGAAGAGGTAGGAAATACGATTAAGAATTCCTGGATCTTTTTGGATACTTAACTGACTTAGCAGGTGTCAGCAAAGATGGAGAAGCATCTCTTGTCTGTAGAGGTTCTGCCACATACCTCTCAACCTCTTACAGCAAGATATCTGGGCAAAGCCTAAAATGATGGGGGGACAAATAGGGACAGATTTTAAATATTGCTCTTACAAACTTAAAAAGTTGATAGAATAATAGGTTTTACATTAGCATGAATTTTCTGAAGGATTTGGAGTCTTAAACTCAAATGTTTTGTCATTATTTAATGACTTCAATCCTCAGCTATTTGTCAGAAAGCTATAGATTTTAGGAGGAACACACCAAAAATATGAGGCAAAAATCTGGGCATTCTGCAAAAATCTGTACAGATGAGAGGTATGATGTTCACCTGAGCTTTTATCCCTCTAGCTTGATCACGGGAGCTTACAAATGAAATAGTCTTCCCATGCATGGACTCAAGCTTATTCCTTAGCAAGTAAGAGAGGCAGCAAAAAAGGGTTTTTTTCTTCAAAACTGTGTTTTTTTTTTTGAGGAGGGCAAGCCTTCACACCATATATGTGTATTTAAGGAAGGGCACCACCTTCCCTTACTTTATTATTCTAATTCTGAAGTTCCTGAATCCCATAGAAAAAGCAGCCACTCAGGTATTTTCCATTTTTTCAAGGTCCATTGATGTTATACCCCCACAGCTCATTAATGTGCTAGTATATACAATCTGTTCATATGCAGAAGCAAACAAGTAAATATGAACAAATGTAGACTCCACCCATTATGCATGAATAACTGTGAACTGAGCTGTGGTGATTTAATTAAGTAAACATAAGCTAACCGTAGAGGATGCACAGAGTAAAAAAATCAAAATTTCCATTACCATTTATTGTTATATAGTCTCATCTTTTGCCTCTTAATATTGTTAACATATTCTCAGCTACCCCTCCCCCACACACAGTTGTTTCATTTGTCCTATCACTGGTTTTCTTGTGATTTTCAGGGACTGGAGGAAGACTAGGGTTGGGGATCAAGCTGTTATATTGTTAGGGGTTTCTCCTAATATTTTTGCCCTACCTAGGGTACTTGTTGGGTACACTGTTGCAGTAGATGCTGCAGTCCTGACCCACTGGTGTGTGCTTGCCTCCTTACATGCAGTGATCCAGCTGTAGCACACAGCACCCATGACATACCCAATTGCTCCCCAGGCTAGTGAAAGTGGATAACATATACATACTAAATCTAGAGCACTTGATAATAGTTTTTAATCTTACTCACAAATACTGGCTAATCTACAATGTATGTACTGTACCTGTATACTGTGTATGTATTCTACCTATGTTCCAAATTTCAGCTGTACACCACAAATCTATTAATTAATTTTATTTTTAAAATTAATATTTTTTTGTTTGTTCTCTCCACTGTAACTGTTTATGTGCCGCATACCACTGTAAAACATGTCTCTTGTAATTTGAGTTTATACTGATCATGTCTAAATAACTAAATGTGTCTGTACTTTTTCTTTGTGGAGCCTTTCTCCCCAGGCCTCTGCTGAAAAAGGGCCTTTCGGCTCAGTCAGACACCCCCGATTAACAAATGTAAAATAATAATAAATAATAATAAATAACGCCATCCTCAGCTTTTCCCATTTCTTGCTGCACTGCCACCAACACACCTGTAGGTGGCAGTATTACATCATGACAGAGCTGCTGCCCCCCTGCCCCCCCCCCCAAGATGAGTCAGCCTGCCTCTGCTGTTTAGTGAATCCCATCCTCCTAGCTGAGGCCTCCTGCACCATATTCCATTACCTGAACCCAAGTCACTGCGCCTGCAGTCAGAGCTCTATCCCTTCAAGCCATGGAGTCAGCTATATGTATTCAGACCTAATATAGGCAAGATGGCTGCCAGGAAACAGCAGTATTATCATCAGTAGTTGCTTAATTAATGCAGTACATTGAACACCACCACAATTGCAAGACATCCTTTGGGAGTTACATTGCCAAAAGATAAATTTCCAAGAAAGTAGCAGACTTCAGACAGCCATGAAAACAGGTCCATATAAAATATAAATGGGAGAGTTCTAGGAGAAAAAACAGATTTTTATAAGACAGAGTAGGCCTTTTCCTTTCTACTGGGAAAGATGGCTTTGAAAGAGTAACTCCATGCCAGCTTGATTACAACATGGTCTGAAGATAGGGTTACCACCTGTCCCACTTTGCGAGGGACAGTCCCTCTTTGGGCAGTTGTGTCCTGCAAAAAAATTGAAAAAATAGCAAATGTCCTGAGATTGTAGGACAAAAATATTTCCTATATTTTATGTAATAGTTGCATAAGATAGTTATTCTGTATCTGGAACACTTAAATGTTATAAGAAACAGAATAAGCAACCAAAAATGCTACAAGAATAAGCTTTTATTTAGGCAAAAAAGTGAAGTTCTGTCCTTTGTATTGGCCGTGGATATGTTTCACCTTGCAGAATCTGATGTTTGTACCAAAAATGTCCCACTTTGGGCATTTGTAAAAGTGGCAAACCTATCTGAAGATGGTAAGGGAGAGGACTCCTGGATGTAGTTATATGTTCAAAATAATGTAATTCTCATTCATGGGGCAGGATGCAGCTGGAAATAATAAACAAAATATGGAAAAGTTCTGCATATACAATAGAACATACAGTACGAGTGAACCAAACAGATGCTAAAAACTTTTTAGCATGTATTTCATCAGAAAATGCATGAATGGCATAGCTACTGTAGTTATGAAATGTGTAGTGTGCCTTACTTTCATAGGGCTTAATTGCTAGAACTTAGATTCCTTAGTGATTTGGTCATTGTCCGCACCTAGATAATTTAACGAGTCACTCTGATACATTGTAATACAGGAAATGTGCAGCTCATGCTTTTCAAGTGACGTGGTCTTTCAGTGTTCTAGGTGAGAAACTGTTTAAATTTAGGTAATCAGTTACGTGCTATGACTCTGGGACTCGGAGAGTATCACCCAAGGGTTTTTGTGTTATGCATCTTGTTCCAGTTAAATGTTTGTGAAACTGAATCATTTTGAGTTAGTTAATGATATCTGTCAAATGAAAGCCTATGTCAAACTGGGCAGAGTCAGCTGTATGAAATAGTTTATGAACCATTAAATTAGAGGAGTTTTAATTTCAGTTGCAGACACAACATGTTGTCTCTGACTTACTGCCAGGCACAGAAAAGTAAGAATTTTGGGACTAAACTGATTGCTCAATGAACTCGGCATCAAGTTCTGTGTTTGCACAGCTGCATTATTCAGTACTAGTGCTGAAATGAGCTGTGTTCGCTGCTGCAGGGTGGGAGTGTAAAAATAATTACTTCAAGGCCAGCTTCATGGCAGAATATCAGCATTCTGAGCTATTCTTTAGGAATGTAAAACTGAGAGCATTATTTCCCAAGGTTTTTGCCTGTAGGTCAGCTGAAGATGGTTATATTCTATGGCTGAAGTGGCAAGAATCACAAATAAAGACAAACTCCTGTGCCATAATTCCACAGACAGGTATTAGGCTATACCATTTAACTGCACTGGTAGTATAGAATAAAAACTAAACTTAAACACTGACCACAGCTAACTAGTCTGAAAACAGCATTATGGATAAAATGGACCAGATTATATATATAATTTGAGTTTTCAGCGATGTGGTCGGGGTGAAATGAAATTCAGTGACATGAGATTCAACAAAACAAGGTAGACCCATATGTGTATATATATATATATATATATATATATATATATATATATATATATATATATATATATATATGTGTGTGTGTGTGTACATTAAGAAGATTAATCTAACCTTAACACTTATAAAAACAATAGTAACAGTTCTGTATTAGTAAACTGAATACTAATAGACTAAATGCAATAGTCCTAAAGGGAAAAGCCTGAATGTCTCACTGACAAAACACAAAAGAGAGGATGCAGAGCTGTACAACACGGTTTCTGTTGTACATACACACACACACACACACAGATATATGTATGTATGTATGTATCAAACTTTTATCCATCCTTCAACAAAAATCTTCTCTAAAACCTTATTTGTTGACACCCACAACATCAAAGCCAGATGTGAACAAAGCAAGTAACCAAATTAAACCCAATTTTGTTATGGGATGTATGCCTCCTGCACCCTTGATGCATAGTGCAGAGACCCTGCACCCCCAGGTTTATTAAGTCCAAGACTTGTTCATGTCAAAGAAAGTGAAGTGCTCAGCCTCAGCAGCCTTATCTATAAAATACTTCCTGTAACATGAAACATGGAGTTTTTGATCCTATCAGGACTGCCAAACTCATTGCCAGCCAATTGGGTGTTGAGCATCCTACCTCCATGCAACTGTAAGAATGTGGTACCACTAGAAAAAAGACATACAAAATGTAAAATGTGCTGCACTTCGTTGCCACAGATGTTATCTCTATGAAATGAAAGAGATGAACAGTAGCATAAAAGGACTTAACTGTATGCAGAACACTAAACAATAAATCTTTAATGAAAAACAGCATCAGCATTGCCGGTAGCAGCATATTAGTGGAGCACAGTACTGTAAAACTTTAAAATTGAATAGCACATAGTACAGAAAATTTTAAAGGGGAAGTCTCCACACCCCCTGCTTCTATACTCTCTCTCCAACATTGCATGGCCAGAAAACTAACAGCTGTTTTGTTTAATGTGTAAATGGAATATTGCATTTGTGCCTGATGAAGTGCAAGCATACCTCTCAACTGTGCAGATTTACACAGCATGTATAGATTTTTGCCAAATATTTTAGGTCTGTTCCTCATAAAAATTGTGATTTTTTTTTTTTTTTTTTTTTTTTGACAAATCACTCAGATGATCTAAGGATTAAAGTCAATAAATAATGACATGCATTTGAGTTTCAGACTTCATATCCTTCAGAAAATGCATGCCTTCTTCTTTTGGCTTTTCCCGGTTAGGGGTCGCCATAGCAGATCACCTGTCTGCTCATGATTGGTAGTGAAGTTTTATGGTGTTGAGTTGCCAGCCCTGTGCCCAACCTTTCACAAAAGGCACACAGATGCATGCACTCACACCTAGTGCCAATTTAGAGTGTCCAATCCACCTACAGCATGTATTTGGGAAGAAACCGGAGCACCTGGAGGAAACCCACATGACCATAGGGAGGACATGCAGACTCCACACAGAAGGCACTCATGCCGAGGATCGAACTAGAGAACCTCTTGCTGTGAGGCGGCAACGCTAACCACTGAACCACCGCGGCCACCCTAAAATGCATGCTAACACAAATCCTGTTATTCTAGCAACTTTCTAAGCATGTAAAACCAATATTTAAAATGTGTCCCTATTTTGGGGCCTTTGTCTCCCCATTATGTTGGGCTTTGTCCAGATTTCTTGCCCTAAGAGGTATGTGTGCAAGCTTGGTGTGGGAATTTGTTTTAGTTATTATATATTTATTTAGAAAGGCTGTATATATTTCAGTTTTCTACAGTGCATATCATTTTCAGATTGCTGCATTCACACTCTGTGTTTTGATCATTAAGACAGTCAGTTTTACGGTATTCTGCCTTTTTGAATTTTCTCTAGTGATATGGAACTCTCCCATGTATGTATATCATTAGACATGCTAAATTCTGGAGCTGTATTTTGAATGTGGTAGATATTTCCCCTTTAATATAGTCTTCCTCTTAGTGTTTCATGCAGCTGCCAGATTTATTCTTTGTTATCTTTAACTGTTCTAGCCTACCTTACATCTAGCTGCCAGTATATTTGCAATACAATTCTCCCAGCGGTAGGGCTGCAGCTGTCATTTCCTCTTCATAAATCTTGTAAAACTCCAGATTAATAAGCATCTTGAGTGTTAACATGTGCAAGAGACAAGCAGGCAGGGCTTCACAAAACCTTAACTGTTTTTTGTTTTCATTTCTCTTGGAACATGTTGAATTTGGGTAAATCTGTTGCAGACCTTAATCCAAGAGATACAACTAAGGAACAACACCTTACAGGTGCACCCCTGTGTATGCTAGCTTGACCAAACCCAATAACATTCCCAACCCACCCCCCAAGATGCCTGATAATATATTTCCACTTCTGAGTTCTCCTAGTCTAAGCTCATTTCTGAACTTTAACCACAAAACAAAAGTACTCCATGTTGTCTTCTGGGCCATCATCCCTCAACTAATGAAACAGATGCTGTTCAAAATAATGTAATTCTCATTCATGGGGCAGGATGCAGCTGGAAATAATAAACAAAAGATGGAAAAGTTCTGTATATACAATAGAACATACAGTACGAGTGAACCAAACAGATGCTAAAAACTTTTTAGCATGTATTTCATCAGAAAATGCATGAATGGCATAGCTACTGTAGTTATGAAATGTGTAGTGTGCCTTACTTTCATAGGGCTTAATTGCTAGAACTTAGATTCCTTAGTGATTTTGTCATTGTCCGCACCTAGATAATTTAACGAGTCACTCTGATACATTGTAATACAGGAAATGTGCAGCTCATGCTTTTCAAGTGACGTGGTCTTTCAGTGTTCTAGGTGAGAAACTGTTTAAATTTAGGTAATCAGTTACGTGCTATGACTCTGGGACTCGGAGAGTATCACCCAAGGGTTTTTGTGTAATGCATCTTGTTCCAGTTAAATGTTTGTGAAACTGAATCATTTTGAGTTAGTTAATGATATCTGTCAAATGAAAGCCTATGTCAAACTGGGCAGAGTCAGCTGTATGAAATAGTTTATGAACCATTAAATTAGAGGAGTTTTAATTTCAGTTGCAGACACAACATGTTGTCTCTGACTTACTGCCAGGCACAGAAAAGTAAGAATTTTGGGACTAAACTGATTGCTCAATGAACTCGGCATCAAGTTCTGTGTTTGCACAGCTGCATTATTCAGTACTAGTGCTGAAATGAGCTGTGTTCGCTGCTGCAGGGTGGGAGTGTAAAAATAATTACTTCAAGGCCAGCTTCATGGCAGAATATCAGCATTCTGAGCTATTCTTTAGGAATGTAAAACTGAGAGCATTATTTCCCAAGGTTTTTGCCTGTAGGTCAGCTGAAGATGGTTATATTCTATGGCTGAAGTGGCAAGAATCACAAATAAAGACAAACTCCTGTGCCATAATTCCACAGACAGGTATTAGGCTATACCATTTAACTGCATTGGTAGTATAGAATAAAAACTAAACTTAAACACTGACCACAGCTAACTAGTCTGAAAACAGCATTATGGATAAAATGGACCAGATTATATATATAATTTGAGTTTTCAGCAATGTGGTCGGGGTGAAATGAAATTCAGTGACATGAGATTCAACAAAACAAGGTAGACCCATATGTGTATATATATATATATATGTGTGTGTGTGTGTGTGTGTGTGTGTGTGTGTGTGTGTGTGCGTGTGTGTGTGTGTGTACATTAAGAAGATTAAGCTAACCTTAACACTTAGAAAAACAATAGTAACAGTTCTGTATTAGTAAACTGAATACTAATAGACTAAATGCAATAGTCCTAAAGGGAAAAGCCTGAATGTCTCACTGACTGAACACAAAAGAGAGGATGCAGAGCTGTACAACATGGTTTCTGTTGTACATACACACACACACACACACACACACACACATACACGTAGATATATGTATGTATGTATGTATCAAACTTTTATCCATCCTTCAACAAAAATCTTCTCTAAAACCTTATTTGTTGACACCCACAACATCAAAGCCAGATGTGAACAAAGCAAGTAACCAAATTAAACCCAATTTTGTTATGGGATGTATGCCTCCTGCACCCTTGATGCATAGTGCAGAGACCCTGCACCCCCGGGTTTATTAAGTCCAAGACTTGTTCATGTCAGAGAAAGTGAAGTGCTCAGCCTCAGCAGCCTTATCTATAAAATACTTCCTGTAACATGAAACATGGAGTTTTTGATCCTATCAGGACTGCCAAACTCATTGCCAGCCAATTGGGTGTTGAGCATCCTACCTCCATGCAACTGTAAGAATGTGGTACCACTAGAAAAAAGACGTACAAAATGTAAAATGTGCTGCACTTCGTTGCCACAGATGTTATCTCTATGAAATGAAAGAGATGAACAGTAGCATAAAAGGACTTAACTGTATGCAGAACACTAAACAATAAATCTTTAATGAAAAACAGCATCAGCATTGCCGGTAGCAGCATATTAGTGGAGCACAATACTGTAAAACTTTAAAATTGAATAGCACATAGTACAGAAATTTTTAAAGGGGAAGTCTCCACACCCCCTGCTTCTATATTCTCTCTCCAACATTGCATGGCCAGAAAACTAACAGCTATTTTGTTTAATGTGTAAATGGAATATTGCATTTGTGCCTGATGAAGTGCAAGCATACCTCTCAACTGTGCAGATTAACACAGCATGTATAGATTTTTGCCAAATATTTTAGGTCTGTTCCTCATAAAAATTGTGATTTTTTTTTTTTTTTTTTTGACAAATCACTCAGATGATCTAAGGATTAAAGTCAATAAATAATGACATGCATTTGAGTTTCAGACTTCATATCCTTCAGAAAATGCATGCCTTCTTCTTTTGGCTTTTCCCGGTTAGGGGTCGCCATAGCAGATCACCTGTCTGCTCATGATTGGTAGTGAAGTTTTATGGTGTTGAGTTGCCAGCCCTGTGCCCAACCTTTCACAAAAGGCACACAGGTGCATGCACTCACACCTAGTGCCAATTTAGAGTGTCCAATCCACCTACAGCATGTCTTTGGGAGGAAACCGGAGCACCTGGAGGAAACCCACATGACCATAGGGAGGACATGCAGACTCCACACAGAAGGCACCCCTGCCGAGGATTGAACTAGAGAACCTCTTGCTGTGAGGCGGCAACACTAACCACTGAACCACCGCGGCCACCCTAAAATGCATGCTAACACAAATCCTGTTATTCTAGCAACTTTCTAAGCATGTAAAACCAATATTTAAAATGTGTCCCTATTTTTGGGCCTTTGTCTCCCCATTATGTTGGGCTTTGTCCAGATTTCTTGCCCTAAGAGGTATGTGTGCAAGCTTGGTGTGGGAATTTGTTTTAGTTATTATATATTTATTTAGAAAGGCTGTATATATTTCAGTTTTCTACAGTGCATATCATTTTCAGATTGCTGCATTCACACTCTGTGTTTTGATCATTAAGACAGTCAGTTTTACTGTATTCTGCCTTTTTGAATTTTCTCTAGTGATATGGAACTCTCCCATGTATGTATATCATTAGACATGCTAAATTCTGGAGATGTATTTTGAATGTGGTAGATATTTCCCCTTTAATGTAGTCTTCCTCTTAGTGTTTCATGCAGCTGCCAGATTTATTCTTTGTTATCTTTAACTGTTCTAGCCTACCTTACATCTAGCTGCCAGTATATTTGCAATACAATTCTCCCAGCGGTAGGGCTGCAGCTGTCATTTCCTCTTCATAAATCTTGTAAAACTCCAGATTAATAAGCAGCTTGAGTGTTAACATGTGCAAGAGACAAGCAGGCAGGGCTTCACAAAACCTTAACTGTTTTTTTGTTTTCATTTCTCTTGGAACATGTTGAATTTGGGTAAATCTGTTGCAGACCTTAATCCAAGAGATACAACTAAGGGAACAGCACCTTACAGGTGCACCCCTGTGTATGCTAGCTTGACCAAACCCAATGACATTCCCAACCCACCCCCCAAGATGCCTGATAATATATTTCCACTTCTAAGTTCTCCTAGTCTAAGCTCATTTCTGAACTTTAACCACAAAACAAAAGTACTCCATGTTGTCTTCTGGGCCATCATCTCTCAACTAATGAAACAGATGCTTTTTTCTACTGCTAAGAGAGTGCTGTCAATAAATTATTCATTGTTTCATTTTTATGTCTGTGTAGGTTTTATTGTGTCTGGTTTATAGCTTATCTGAATATTTTCTTGATTTTTATGTATCTGCATTTTGTGACTAAACCTAGGCTGACGTAAATCAGAGCGGCTCCTACGTGAACTTGCTTGCTTGCTGGATAAACAGTCAGAGGCCTGTGAATTATTTTCATTTATGCAGCCTGCCTTCACATTGTGTACCACCTCCATCACTTTATTCTGACCTCTGTATAGTTTGCAGTTCATCACAAAACAGACAGGTAATTTTAATGCCTAGCTATCATCTGTCTTACTGTGAAATTTCTAATATCTCTTCCCCATCCTTTTGCCAGTCATGTCCTTTTACCACATTTCTTGTCTTTCTTCTAATAAATGTGGATGTTAACTGTGTGAAGGTTTCTGATGGGATTATAGAAATGAGGTTTACTGTTATCTGCTCTTCTGCCTATTGTAACAATCTCATAACATGAGGTTTACTATTATCTGTTGTTTTGCCCAGCGTAACAATATCAGAACCACTTTGTCCATCATCAATACTAATTATGGATCATGGATACTCATTTGGACATTGTAGACAGCCTCACAGAATTAGCCACTAACCCCTGTGTCATATGCTGGATGGCCAGTTGGCTCTCAGGTGAGACCCAGGAAACTAGGATAGGGGAGTCCACCACCACAAAGAGGCAGGTCAGTAGTGGATTCTCTCAGGGTTCTGTGCTGGGTCCTCTCCGTTTTGGCATTAGGTTCTTGGAGGTCAAGGTCAACATCAAGGGCCTCTGATGGATGGTGTTTGCTGATGATTGCAAACTAGGAGCAGTCATAGAATCCCCCCAAGACATTAGCATCCCCCATAAAGGGCTAACACAGAGAAATAACTGGTGCCATAATCATGGTTTAAAACTCAATGCCAAGAAATGCATAGTACTACCCTTTGGAAAGTCTGCTACTACAGGTAACTACCTCATTGATAACACATCCCTAACAGTAGACACAGTAGTCAGGGACGTAGAAACATATGTAGACAGTAACCTGGCTTTCAACCAACATGTGTCTAAAATAGTAAGAAACTCATTCTATGTTGCTCAACTTACCAGCAAGGGTATGGCATCCTGGTTCAAGGAAGTCATTGTTCTGTTGTATTTGGCCCTCAACAGACCTGTCATTGAGTACAATGCCCCCTTCAATGTGTACCTGACCAGGCAACTGCAACAACTGTAATGTCCACAAACATTCCTCACAAAAAAAAAAAATTCAGGACATAATCTACATGTCCTATGCAGATCACCTCCAAGCACTTTCCCTATATAGATCATTGAGGGGCAGTTTTTGTTCAGCATGCAAGGCATCCCTGGATCCCAGTCTGATGGACTTTTTGCATTTGCGCAAAATAAATTGCATTAGAAGTACCAAATCCATGGATTTAAACCTTGCCTGCAACATAAGTAGGACTTGCTGGAGGGACAGAAATGCATCCTTAAGAAGACCCTTCCTCTGGAACAGACTTCCTATCCAGGTGCAGCAGAGCTTGTCCTTAACCCTTTTCAAGTGTAACCTAGACCAGTGGATGTGAAAATGGAAATTCAACCCTGGTCTGACTCCTGTGTCTCTAATGGACAGAGGTGACTTGTAAATGCTTGTGCACTCGTGCCCTGGTTTGTATATAATCCTAAAATATACCCTTAAAAGTCAATGACACCAAAAACACTTGTTGGATTTATTTGGGAAGCACGGCTAGGCTTGTAAAGGTCCTTGTGGTCATTAGCTTAGTATATACCTATGAACTTATTCACTCCACAACTTGGCTAAGATGGGTTTTCACTGCCAAAGCCCCATTTCTTTCTTGCTGATCAGACATGTATCTTAACTTAGACAACTTAAAAGGAAAGTGATGGCAGCCGTCAATGTCTTTGTTTCTTCTTTTGAGGCCTCCTCAGGTGTCCTCAGCAGCTGTAAGTAGTAGTAATTCAGTATTATTATTTTCCACTGACATAATTCATGTTCGAAGCCTTCCTAAATCCCCTGCTGCCTTTATGGAATCAGGAAATGGTCTGAAGAAAGAAAATCACTCAACTTTATGAAGAGTCGGTAGACAAAGGGCATTTGGTATGAAATTTAAAAGCATAAGGTAAGAATGAGTCAGGATTTAAGGCCTGATGCTTCAGAATACATTGCTCTGGCTTCAACTTTCACTTTCATCAGCCATGTTTTTAGCTTTTTCACAAAGTGTAAGTTGGATGCAGAGTCCAGTTACACTAGTTCATCACATGAGCTGTAGATGTTGTCACCGTCTGAAGAAACAAATCTGGGAGTTTAGCTGTGACTGACAATGTTTCTCACCCTCAAGTTTATGCAGTAGTCATTGGCTTAGCACTTGGTTTCCATACTACTACTACTAGACTCGGGTTCAAGTCCAGTCCTAAGGAATTATTTCTGCAAAACGTGTACTGCCCTGGTTAACATTTCATTAACCATCCATTTCCAAGAAAACAAATGTATGCAAGGCAGACCCACACTTCCTATCTCTCCTGGTGAATAACTCCAAGTTTTATTCATTTATCATTTCCTCCGCCCAGTATAACTCAAAGGAATTGTGGCCTATTGATCCTAATCCTTCTGGTAAACAATCCCATAACCAGGGCCCTAATGATAAAATGACCTTTGGAGTTATCATACTGCCTCTACAGGCTTTTAATTACTTGTCTCACAAAGTCTTTTTTTTTCCTTTTATCTTCAATGTATTGGATAACTAAACAGTTATCCCTCTCGCCTCATTTACCAGATTTGGAGGCAGTTACAGTGTTTGTCTGTAGTTAACTATCACACTCCTAGATGCATCTTTTATGCCTCTAATTTTGTTACCTGGGGTACACCTTTCTTGCCTCTGATTTTGTTATCTGGGATATGCCTTAGACATTGTTTCTAGGGATATACCTTTGTACCTCTGATGCTATGGCCTGGGAGATACCTTTTGTGCCTCTGATTTTGTTGCCTGGTCTACACCTTTTGTGCCTCTGATTTTGTTGCCTGGGATACACTTTTCATGCCTCAGAATTTGTTGCCTTGGATACACCTTTCTTGCCTATGATTTTGTTGCCTTGGATACACCTTTCTTGCCTATGATTTTGCCTGGGGTACACCTTTCTTGCTTCTGATGCTGTGGCCTAGGATACACCTTCCATGCTTCTGATTTTGTTGCCTGTGGTACATCTTTCATGCCTCAGATTTTGTTGCCTTGGGTATACCTTTCATGCCTCTGATTTTGTTGCCTGGGATACACCTTTCATGCCTCAGATTTTGTTGCCTTGGATACACTTTTCTTGCCTGGGATACATACACATTTCATGCCTCTGATTTTCTGCCTGGGATACACCTTTCATGCCTCTAATTTTGTTGCTTGTGATACTCCTTTCATGCCTCAGATGTTGTTGCCTGGGATACTCCTTTCTTGCCTCAGATGTTGTTGCCTGGGATACATACACCTTTCATGCCTCTGATTTTGTTGCCAGGGGATACACCTTTCATATCTCTGATTTTGTTCCCTGGGATACATCTTCAGGCTTATTATCTTTATACTTTAGGTTGGTTTCACCTTTCTTTCACTTTAAGGGAACTGAGACACCTCTCTGAAACACAGAACACCACCAAGGACACGAGAAATGTGGTAGTCTTATCTGCTAAATTACTAGTCTCCCACCAGGACACAAGTGCTCTTCAGCAATTTAATTCTGCTTGCTGAGCACACTTAAACAACTCTGCATTCTGTGGCTACTAGCCCACCCATACAGTCTACGAAGGAATCAGTACTGCAAAATTAAGCAAAGATATACATTTTGAGCCTCAAGAGCAGGGTCAGTCCACCCAGGCATTCTACTTGTATGTGTTATGAGAGTGACGCTATAACATTAGCAGTGTTTCTTAGTAGTTCTCAGCATGCTTATAAAACTGACTGTTGTAGCCTTATGTCCTCCCCCCCCAAGCTAGTGCAGTAATCCTAACTGTCCAATAGACAGTATACATTTAATTCAGATCTCTGTGATTAAATTAACCATCAAGCAGCCCTCTCAGTGCTTTCTGCCTTAGTTTGTATCACTTGAGCCCCACCTGTTTATTTGCATCTCTATACATTCCCCTTCATTGCTAATGTATCTCCCTACTCTAATCTGTGCACAAACTCGCTACTAATAAGCAAGTCAATGTGAAGACACACTCCCAACCTTAATAAACTTTGCTGTCTCTTCTCTTGTTCACTTTACAGGTAGAGTTTGAATTATTACTCATGCCCTCTGAGGCCTTCACTGATAGAGTTCCACTGATTGCCTCTCTGGTTTCGCTGGTTTCTTTGCATTCCACCTGGTTTACACCCCTTGTGCTATCCCCTCCCTCAATACTAAGTCTATATTAGAATCCTGCTGAGCATGGAGCCATCTTTAAATTACTAGTCTCCCACCAGGACACAAGTGCTCTTCAGCAATTGAATTCTGCTTGCTGGTAAGCCACTAGACCTCAGGAATTTGTTTAAAATGTTCATATTTGTAAAGTAACACTTAATTTTTACTGCCCATTACTCTTGTCTTGGTGGGCTCTGCCCTGCTCCATTCTCCCTCGCTAACGCTCGAGCTCTCTCTGCTCCCCTGCCCTGCCCCGAATTACCTCCCGCCCCCACTACCTCTACATTTATAATAATCGCAACCATATCCACAGCTCAACTTCACATCACCTCCACCAATCACAGCTCCTCAAATCAGATCACATTACACCACACCCACTTCTTCTACCACAAACTATTCCCAACCACTCTCATTCCCGCTAAGCATTATTACATCACCCCACACTACTTGCCCATCCACATGTAGTGCAACCCTATAATTCCTATCCACACCTCCACCTAGAACCAAGTTAAACTTTATAACCATGACTATCACACAACTAAGTCTAGTCTGTCTTCTCATAATTCTTTATAACTCCACAAGTTATCACTGTAGCAATATCCCTAAACTTAGTAGCACAACACTATATTATGCACTCTCATATACAGACACTGCACATTATAATAATATCTGCACACAGTTGTTCAAGAACCACATAACAGACCAGGTCAGAACTAAACACATATGCTCTGTCATTCCTTCTCCAAAAAAACACAATACTTTATCGCACTCATCACCAAACTCCAACATCTGTATCACCATTTTAATACCAGGTTCACTATAAATGGGGACATCCACCCCAACCCAAGCCCAAATCCATCCTGTCCAACACAAACTGCTCCAACACAATTGTCAGAACATAATACCACACTATCTTCATCCCTGGGCAAATCAACAACAGTAGCAAAACCAACCATCTTTTAATGCTAAATATTAATATTAAAAGTATCAAAAATAAAATACCCGAACTCCAGGCTAGAATAGCACACTACTCCCCAAACATAGTTGCTTTAACAGAAACCTGGCTAAATAAAAACATAGCTAACTCAGAAGTTCTCCCTACCAGCTACAATATCATTAGACAAGATAGACCACTTCGTAAAGGGTGTGCAACTGCCTTACTCTATAAGTCTAACTTAACTTTATGTCAAATACCAAACTCCTACCCCTCCCCCAAATAATTGGGACATACTTATCTCACAACTTCAACTTCACCCTAAAAAGGTCATCACCACAATTGTGATCTATATTCCACCTGGTAATACACCTGCTAGCCTTGAAGACTTCTTATCCTGGTGTTCTTCCACATACTCGCAAAAAACCCTTATTCTGGGGGATTTCAACCTAGATTGGTTCACCTGTATGTCAGAACCACCAAGTAATGGAGGATGACATAATGGTTAAGGTGTTTACGTTAAAGACACAAGGTGCAGGGTTTGATTCTCACATGGGGTAACTAGCTAGGCTTCAAATGACCCAAAAGGGCAGTTAGCCTAGTACTAATCTATGAATTTATGAACATAATAAATCTATGGCTACCAGCAGCCAGTCCAAATTCCAACTAGATGTGATAAAAAATCTAAAAGGGAATCCATCCTTGATTGGGTCCTAACTAACAACCCCACATTGTACCCCCACACAGGCAGTCTCCCAGACACCTTAAGTGACCACAATGTAATATACCTTATATGTAGTAGAACAAGCATATGCAAAACCACTAATTATAAATCCACTAGAAACACACAAAATTTCTCTCTCAAGGTCCTCAATACTTTATTCTGTAATTGTGACTGGACCCCCCCCTAAAAACCCTCCCACTTGACCATGCTGTAGCATATTTCAACAAAACATTTCTACAGCACCTAGACACGGTCAATCCAGTGCGCAAAATCAAGGTTAGAACCTCTACAATCCCTGGCTCAGTAAAGAAACTAAACAAATTCTCAAGTCCAGTGACACTGCCTGACTTTACTATCAAAAAAACACAAAGCCTATCTAAGTACCAAGAACTGCGCAACCGTGCAGAAAATGCATTAGTCTGGACAAAAAAATCCTACTTCACAACATTACAAACTAAATACCAACACAACTCCCAAAAATTTTGGAAAAATGTAAACCAGCTACTAAAACCCACTCAAAAGGCTACCCCCAAACCAACCACCCTTGATACTAAAGTTCCCATCAAAACACAATTCAACTCCCACTTTGTGAACTCAATTCTATCCTTAGTATCACAGGACAGTTCCAACCTCACTATCCCCACCAACACAAATAACACTAATACAAGGTTTACCTTCAAAACAGTTTCCACCACTTCGATCAAAAGCATGCTCTCCAAACTAAAAACCTCAGCAACAGCAGCCGACCTACTCCCCAGCTATTTCTTGAAACTCACAGCAGATGCTATTGCTATCCCAATCTCCACTCTCATAAACAGATCAGTTGTTGAAAACTATGTGCCCAAACTCTGGCAAATATCATGTGTTACACCCATACATAAAGGATGGACCTCTACTGAACTTAATAACTACAGACCCATTGCTATACTGTCCGCCCTGGCCAAAATCCTAGAAAAATGCATCCATACCTAGGTGTTAAAACATTTCCTAGACAGCAACATCCTGTCACCTGCTCAACATAGTTTCAGACCTGCACATAGTACCACTACAGCCCTCCTCTGCTTCACAGACACAGTAAACCATCTCAAAAACGAAGGCCTGCAGATGTCAACTCTTTTTTTGGATATGTCCAAAACATTTGACACAGTCTCATACCAAATCCTGCTAAACAAACTAAACCAGTATCACCTATCAAATTCCACTCTTACCTGATTCCAAAGCTACTTAACTGACAGGTACCAAGCTGTGAAATGGGAAAATTCTCTCTCTCCTCAGCTGCCCATAACTATAGGAGTCCCACAGGGTTCTATCTTAGGACCACTGCTATTCGCAATCTTCACAAATGACCTCCAGACCTCCACACAGCATGCATGTATCATGCAGTATGCAGATGATACTACCTTAATCTGTGATGCACAAAACATTCCCATCCTCCTGCAAACAACTCAACTAGCATTCTCTGACACTGAAAACTATCTGACCAAAGCCCAAATTATCCACAGTCCAAACAAAACTCAGCTTATGATTATAACCAGTTCTAACAAAAACACTGATAACATTCAATTCACTATCAACTCTACAAATGCTACTCCAGTCGCTCCAGTGGCACAGGCTAAGCTGTTGGGAATAACCATAGACTCCCACCTAAAATTTGATAGTCATCTCAACTTAACTATTAAAAAAGTACATGCCAGACTGGGATCACTCTACCGTATCAAACCATTTCTTGCCAACAACACAAGGTCAGCCATTGCTCACTCCCAACTTCTATCCACGCTACTCTCTGCATCTCCCATTCTGACTAATCTCAACAAAACTGAACTTAGCAAAATGGAAGCCTGCTATAACAGAATTGCCCACTTTGCTGCAAATTGCTCATATAGAACTCATCACTGTACTGCTTTGAGACAGCTCCACTGGCTTGAACTGCCCAACCTCCTAACCTACAATCAGCTCTGCCTCTGTCATTCTATTACCTCCCCAATAAGTGTCCTGCCCTCAAAAACCTAGTACAACATCACTCAGCCAAAAGGCCTCTTAGATCATCAAGCAAACTAGTGTAGAAGTCACCAACAGCTACAGTAGCTTTGGAGACACACTATATAGTAGTTCAGTGGCTAAAAAAATGGAACTCTCTCCCCACTAGCATACAAAACATGTCGTCCAAAGCCTCCTTTAAAAATCTCATTAGGCAACATCCCAAGCAAAGTTGGCAGTGCCATGACTGCTCCCCAGGCTAGTAAAAGTGGATAAGGTACACATACTAAGCCTAGAGTACTTGATAACAGTTTTCACTCTTACTCACAAACACTGGTTAATGCACAATGTATGTACTGTACCTGTGTACTATGTATGTATTCTACCTATATTCCAAATTTCAGCTGTACACCACAAATCTATTAATTACCTTTATTTTTAAATTAATATTTTCTTGTTTGTTCTCTCCACTGTAACTGTTGATGTGCTGCATACCACTGTAAAAACATGTCTGTTGTAATTTGTGTGTATACTGATCATGTCTAAATATCTACATATATCTGTAATTTTTCTATGTGGAGCTTTTCTCCCCGGGCCTCTGCTGAAAAAGGGCCTTTTCGGCCAAGTCAGACACCCCCAGTTAACAAATGTAAAATAAATATTGTTAAGGTGCTATCTTCTCAAACCACTGAGCTGTATCAGTGGCTTATGTCTCAGCCTCTCAGCACAAGAAACCTGGACAAAGCCAAAATTGTGGGGGTACAAAGGCCCATAAATAGGGACAGATTTTAAATATTGCTCTTATAAACTTAAAACATTGCTAGAGTGAGGGATTTTTCTTTACCGTACATTTTCTGAAGGATATGAAGTCTGAAACTCAAATGTCTGTACTTATTTAGTTACTTTAGTCCTCAACAATTTGCCAGAAAACCACACACTTTATGAGGAACATAAAATAAAAGTTGTTGTTGTTGTATGAAGCAAAAATCTGGACATTCTGTTTAACTGTGGATAGTTGAAAGGTATGATCAATGGTTGCACAAGGAGTATTCCAACAGCTGTCCAGAAGAGGCAGTCAAGAGTCAAGCTACTACTGGGGGCGTGGCTAGGATGCTGAACTGATAGCTGCACTTCATTTCAGCTCTCTTACCTCAATACAATTCCTGACAGGAATTTTACAAAATAATATTTAATTTGAAGAAATTTTTATTACTAACTTATTTCTAATAACTCTGAGCATCTATAAGAAAAATTTTATGGTCAGAACTTGAATAATTCCTGTCAAATTAATTACTGGAAAATCAGCACCAATATCAGCTTTACAGCATGAGTCATCTAAGGAATACAGCACAAGACTCTTCTCTCAAAAAGACCTGCAGTCTCTCATTACAAATATACAGGAACTTACAATAAAAATCGACAAGATGGACAATAAAACAGATACTTTTAAAGAAAAGTGCTCACAACAACTGGAACAGCTTCAAGAAATGTTTACACAGCAGAAAGGACAGATATCACTTATTGAACAGTCATTAAGTGACATTGACACTAGAGTTCAAGTAGAAGAACAACAAACTGAATTCTTACTTCAACAGAATACATATTTACTAGAAAAACTTGATGATATGGAAAACCGAACAAGAAGAAATAATATTAGAATATATGGTCTACCAGAAAAATCTGAAGGGGACAATATGATAAACTTTCTTACCACCTGGATACCAGATGTAACAAAAATACCTGAAGCTCTTTCATATGGTATAGAACGAGCATAGATCACTAGCAGCTTCTGGAAATGCTTCTTCTCCGGGTAAGAACAAGCCGAGATCTATAATTGTGAGACTTTTTCTACACAAGATAAAGATCTTATATTAAGAAATGCTTGGGCAAATTCTCCCATCAAATACAATGATTCATTAATAAGATTTGACAATGATTATTCTACAAAGGTGGTTTCAAAAGAAAAGAATTTCTACCAATAAAAAAAACCTTGAAGAAAAAGCAACTGAAAGTCCATCTTTTATTTCCAGCAAGACTGAAAGTTTTTCTACCAAATGGAATAAAAATCTTTGAAACAGTAGATTCAGCAATAAAATACCTTACCAACAACAACATCCTAACACATGAAGAATCTATGGACTGGACAATAAGTACACGAAGAGAAATGCTGAAGTAAATAATTGGAAAACTGTTGAGCAAAAGAAAAAAAAACTAAAGGACAAATAATCTTACATATGTTATATTCTGTAAAATCTAAATAATAATACTAACAACAAAGAAAAGTTCTTACTGTCTTCATGTTACACCAAAACAGGTACTGTTTTCAATTATATTTTAAATGTCAAAATTAGCATAAATGTAAATACATTTATCTCAAATCACATCAATATACTAAGCATAATTTAAACATTACTCTATTTTTCATTATTATCCATCTATTATTTTCATATTCTTAATCAGAGTAATCAATGCATAATAATGTTCCCAAATAGTTTATTTATTTATTTATTTATTTTCTCTCTTTGTGTTTTGTTGTTTTTATTTTCTCTTCTTTTTATTAAATCTTCATTAACTTATAATACTTTAATCAGTATATGGTTATATTGCTTAATAGGTATAGTAATGACTGCTATATAACTTATTATTAGTTACATCCCTGATAGTATTACTTTTATAAGTTAAAAGTGTCCCTGTTTGGATAAACGCTAATGCTGGGCAGAAATGTGTTGCTTTTGAAATGAAGTATTTCAGTTAGGATGTATCATAAGACTACTTTAAATAATCTTAAAAGATGTTCTGCCTTTGACCCATATGCACATACTGATATAGTCAGTGAAAAATATGTTTTAAGTGATATTTTGAGGCTATAAGTCATGTGTGTTGTGGCTCCAGACATCCGGAGTTGAAAGATGCTTGTGACTAGCTTAGATATCCTGTTGTCTTTTCTTTTGTAGAGAAATAAGGCATAGCATGTTTAAAATGCAAAGTTTGACAGTTGTGAACACTACTCCATAAACTAGAGTGCTTGCGTGCACACTACATGAGTTTGTCACCAAATAAGAGGAGGGAAAAGAAAAAGAAAAACACATACCTTTTCCCTGCTTGGTTCTCGAGACAATTTAACAGCCACAAACATCACTAGAAACTTGAGTTAGTTATTGCTTGTCGCATTTACTTGTGTACGCCATCCCTGACTCTTTCTAATTGACGTCTAGTCAGAAAATAAGCTAGGTTCACATTTAAAGATACAGAAACCTAAATTCCTTCTAAGGAAACATAAATAATAAAAGGTTGATATAAATATACACAGATATTTATTTTTGAAGCACTTTCAGTTTATGGCTACTGATGTCTTCTAGCACCTTGATAGATAAGGACATATATCTGCTTGTCTTTCTATCAGTTTAGATTTCCAGACATTTTAGCTATCCCTTACTATGTTTTATACAGCAGAGTTTAAAAAGCAGAAATTAATCATCAGCAAATAAAATCACTGCTGTTTTACAAATTCTCTAAAGAAACTAGTAAATGTCAAGCAACTGACAGGTTTGTTTTGGGGAGGGATGCCATTTCCCACGCTGGTGCTCCTGCAGAATACTACTGATGTCCTGCTTCCAAGGTATGCCCTCGGGTGGGCAGGTGGGATGCAACAAGAAGGTTGGATGTGCATTTGGCAAATCAAACATTTAGATGGCGGTATGGTATACTAGATGGAGAAAGTGGAAGCAATGATTGTATAGGCAACTATAATGAGTAACATAACAACAGTGGATTTGACCCGGTGTGTCAATTATACAATGTTTATATCCCATGTGGCTTTGGGCTTTGTCAAGCATCTGTGTTCTACACACATATTGTGTTGGATCTGATTTGAGTGGAAGGGAGAGGCTTAGCCCACACCCTAATTTGTTACTGGGTTGCCATGCATTATGGGCATGCATTGTGGCAGGTACTCAACGGGCTATCCATCCTTAGATGGCTCATGCTGTTCCGTTTTCTCATCTGAATGGTGACTGCGGCTGTGCTCTTCTTGTTATGTTGCCTGGCTGTGGCTTCACCCTTCTTATAATATTGCCTGGCTTTTACATTATCAAGAATGACACAATACTAGTGTATGCGGGTATATCATGTTACTGTTAGTGTGGACAAGGATGCTTGACAATGCAACTATGATTCTTGGACCTTTCTGCAGGCGGGTGTGTTGTCTGGCAGTTGTGAACCTGGTTGTTCCTGATCAGCGGACCTGTATTTTTGTGTTTCAATGTGACTGCATGAAAGGATGCCAGTATTGGTCTGCAAGTTTGGTGGGCAGTAGATTCGTTGGGGATTGATTTGAGGAGACACTTGTATTATGGCTGGGGCACTTGACATTTGATAAATGTATCCTCTCAATGATGCGTTCTGTCTGGTCATTGGCTGTAAAACAACTTTTCTGAGAAATATTGTTGTGGTGCCAGTTAATGATTTGGATTAAATGTTTCTATATACAGTCGTGAAGCAATTGCCAGGATAAAATGGTACTCTTGCAGTGCATGGATCATCGTGGCTGTCCTCCGATGTTGGAGGAAAAACAAGCTTCTTGGACACCTTTTGGCGTGGTAAAGGTGTTACCCATGGTTTGAATCGTTTTGTCTCTTTGCTGCAAAATGGGTTGGGAATTTTGGCCTGTAATATTTTACGTACATGGTGGTTTGAATCTTGGCAGCTTCCATTGTTTTGATGTGTTCTCCGGTATACTTTTGTTCAGTCATAGGATTGAATTACTGGTGTTGAGTAGGTCAGGATTGTATCTCCAGCACTTGTTGTCAGCAGATAGATGCACTGGTTGGGTGTCAGTCTAAGCTGTGGGAGTTGATGTGTGATATACATAGATGTTTGCTTTGAGGGTGTGGTCAAGTGCGCTGCAGTTTTACCTCTGTACTGTGTCAGTTTTCATTGTGCAGGGTCCCTCTGAGGTTGATGGAAGTGTTGGCAACAAGACACTCAATCAGGTAACAACATTATGAGTGGTCTCTTGGATAAGGGAGCTGTCTAAATTGTGATCTTGTTGTCTCCAGCCATGGGAATTGTCATTGAAAAGCTGAAAAATGCAATCAGAGGAACATATTTAATGTCTACTAAAGAAATATTAATATACTTATACATTGTATACCATTTCAGTTTATGTTAAACATGAAATATGATGTGGTTTCAGAACTATTCATGTTTTTATTCCAATATGACTTTGCAAATATTAATTTAAACACTGGTTTAGGACTTGAGTAGTCTAAAACAATTGCACAACAATGGTACTGTATTATACAGTAATGTCAGTAAATAGTTTTCAACAGATGTATGAAATATACAGTTATAGATTTTAACATGATGTTTATTAATACCCTAAATTATTTTGAAATGATACTACCTTAATCTAAATATTTGTACCTTTTTGAAACCTGCTTAGAAGTATTATTGAATTACAACAAGATGAGTAAAGAATATATGTATATATTTTAGCTGATTAGATTATCTTAATATATTATTCAATTATCTTTATTTAAAACTAAGAGGATAAGAGAAACTGATCCAAATATTATTTGTGAGGGTAGAAAGTTTGTTTGGTTAGATTCACTAACCAAGCAAGAATATATTACCTCATAGCAATAGGGAATGGTTTTAAGGTTAAAATTACAAGTTTGGAAGTTCTTTGTTTTTTTTTTATTCTATCACTTTGGTGTCACTCAGAAACATGGAAAAGTCATAGAAGAAAAACTTTTTGAATACTGTATCCAAGATGGAACTAAGAATAAACAATATTTACATAAACTCACACATAAAACAAACTCAAAACTAGGAAATGAAATGTTTATCCATAAATGTTAATGGTCTAAATAATAGTAATAAAAGGAGAAGCCTATTCAAGTACATAAACTTACATAAACCACAAATAGTCTTTTACAAGAGACACACTTATTAGATAGAGATATAAACAACTTAAATATTAATAATTACACAGTACTAATAAACTCTCAATACAAAACAAAAAAAAGAGGAGTAGCTATACTACTTCGCAACTCAACTATAACACCTAAAATAATTACTACTCATCAAGATACATCAGGTATGTTTTGTCTAGTTTCAATAGAGTTAAATAAGAGAATCTATCGTTAGTAAATCTATATTGGATCTCAGGACTAGGATTAAAACAGTTAAACAGCATTTTGAAGAGATAATTCATTTAACTAAGGGTAGCCTGATATTGGCAGGAGACTTCAACTGTATAATGAATGAAAAAGATACAGATTCTAAATCCAAAAGAAGAAAACAACCCATCTCTAAAGCACTATCAAAATTTATAGATACATTGTATTTAAAGATATAAATGAATTTGCAGAACCAGACTCACTAATCTTCACATTTTATTCTCATAGATATAAAACTAACTCTAGAATTGATAGAATATATGTTGCCAATGACCTAATAACAAAAATTGACAAAGTCAAAATCATAAATTGTCCTTTATCTGATCATAATGCCATAGTCTTTGAGATAGAGCTTACACCATTTTAATTCAAATCCATTACTAGGATACCTTCCTATATCACAAAATTGAGAGATTTCAAAGAATTTTATGAAGAAACAATCAAAAACTTTCTAGAAATAAATTACACAGAAGATATTTCAGAAATATATGTCTGGGATTCATTAAAATCAGTTACATATGGGAAGATATTATCCTGGTACATAAATAAAAGGAAGTTATGGAATAAAGATATGCTAGACTTACAAAACAAAGCAGATAAATTGAAACTGGAAATACAAAAGGGTAATGCTACTCAAGTTCAAGAACTTACACAAATCAATAAGAAGTATACATAATTGCTACACCATAAGATTATGATTAACTTAGAAAAGATAAAAATAAACTCATACTCTACTAATTCAGCACACCTGAGATACTTAACTAATAGAACAAAAAAATAATTAAATCTAAGCAAATAAAAGAAATATTTATTCCCAATACTAACAAAGAGTTACGGAACTAAATGATATTTTAGAAGCATTCAGACTCAATTTAACATTGATAATTCCATAAATACTCAAGATACACCTACTAAGGATATAAAAAATACTTAAACAACAATATTCATATTAAATTAACACAAGAACAAATAGACATTATAAACAAACCAATCAATATGACAGAATTAAAATCACAAATTAAAAAGCTCAAGACAAATAAAGCACCTGGCCCAGACAATATGCTACCAGAAATGTATAAATTAATACCCAATCAAGCCATATCTTTATTATTAAAAGTATATGATATAGCCAATAAAGATTTGAATATACCACCCTCTTGGAAATATTCATTGATATCCCCAATTATCAAACCAGATAAAGATGAAAAACAGTGTTCCTCATATAGGCCAATATCATTACTCAATATAGACTACAAGATGTTTATGGCTATATCATGAATAGGATCAAACACTTTCTTCCTTTCTTAATTCACAAAGATCAAACAGGTTTTATTAAAGGAAGAAATACTTCAGATAATATTAAAAGAATACTAACATTAATAGATTATAGCAAACATAAAGTCCTAAATTTAAATGTAATCTCATTAGATATTAATAAAGCTTTTGATTCGGTTAACTGGAACTTTCTTTCACTAGTTTTAAAAGAATATAACTTTCCTTCTAATTTTAATAATCTTATCCAAATACTATATGAAAAATCTACTGCATATGTTAAACTGGGATCATATAGATCAGGCCCTATAACAATAAAAGGGAACTAAACAAGGTTGCCCTTTATCACCATTGTTATTTGCATTACTCATAGAACCCTTTGCAAATCAAATCAGATCAAACAATAACATAAAGGGCATTTGTATTAATAAAATGTTAAACCTTAAAATCCAACTCTTTGCTGATGACATACTATTAACTCTCTCAGATGCAAATGAGTCTTTGAATGCTCTATTTAACTCCATGAATAAATTTCAAAATATTTCAGGCTTAAAATTTAATGAAAACAAAACTAAAATTATGCCCTGTAATTGTAAAAAAAAAAAAATAATATAAACAAAAGATTTTCCAAATATATAGTAACAGAAAGTAAATTATTATATCTGGGAATAAATCTACTCAATGAATTAACAGATTCTCTAATATTTAACTATAATAAAATACTAGACAAAATAGAACAAACAATTGGTTACTGGAATAAATATATCTTTTCAACAGCAGACAGATTATATCTTATTAAAATAAACATATTTCCCAAAATATTATACTTAATACAAAATTTTTCATTGCCACCTCCCAAATATATTATTCAAAGATACAATAAACTAATTTTAAATTTTCTATGGTTTCCAAATAAACCCGTATAGCCTTAAATAAACATTTGCCAGATTGGGAAGATGGTGGAATTAATTTACGGATGTTGATTTATATATTACCTCATCTGTTATTAAAAACATAACACTATGGTTAAATAATTCATACACACCTATATGGAAACAAGCCCATGAGCAGATTTACATAGAAATCAATTATAATCACATACAAGACAACTTAACAGTAATACCATCACCCCTTATATGGATGTTAAAGATTATTTTTAGGGAAAAGAAATAATATTAATAAATTGCCATCGAACTATGTAAGCTCTACACTTTCAGTGTTCAGAACATATATAAACAAAATACCAAATATTAATTCTTGGATTTTCTTATTTTCCCTATAGCTTTTACACCAAATATTCTAGATACATTCCAAATATCTAAAATAAATATACTTAAAGAAGAAACATTACTCTTTTGGCATCAACTTATAGAGAAAGGGAAAATTCTAACAAAGGAACAGATAATTTATAATTATAATATAAATAAAGACAATTGGCTGTTTTACAAAATCTAAGGCATTTTCTTATAAATAAAATAGAACAAATGCAACCTTCAGTTAGACATGAAGCTCCAAAACTCATTGAATACCTTATTCTTATCACAAAACAACCTTATCAGGGTACAGGTTATTTGTCTAATATCTATAAAATTGTTAAAAACAAAAACTATCATGAAAAATCATACTGGGATTATTATACTTTAATAAACAACCATCCTCCAGTTGAAGAAGAAAAAGTAATATTCTAAAATCTTCCAAATTTTCTACATTATCAAAATACTGGCAATTATTCACTTGGAGATATCTACATAGAAGTTTCTATACACCACATAGGTTAGCCAAAATGTATTCTATTGAAGATCAATGTTGGAGATGCCATACCAAGATAAAAGCAGATTGGCAGCATGTTTTTTTATGAATGTATATGTCTCAATATGTACTGGAAATCCATTAATTATTTTTTCAGACTGTTTATAATGATAATTTTCAATTAACAAAGTCTTTAATTTTATTCAACTCTCCTATTCCAAACTGTGTACCAAAAAAAGACACTAAAATTCTATGGTCACTATTGGCAATTTCATGTAAAATCATAACTATACACTGGAAAAATGAGGCTTCACCTACGTTCAAGGAATTTGAGACTTTAACAACAACAGTTGCTCACATGGAAATATTAACAGTGAAGAACAGAACTAAAAGATCTACTTCTTACTATTACTCTTGGATGAAAGTACTGGAAATACTTGAAAATATCAAAGAAGATATATCATCTTATGTTTCTAACTTTATATAATATAGAATTTCAATGTTATTTGCATAGACACCAATGTAAATAGTTATATAATGGTTTGAAGTTAGTAATGTTTTAGAATTGTAAATATGTTATTTATCTTTATTTCATGTAATGTTTAAGACATCTTATTTGAAATAATAAAAAAAAAATATTTAGTGAAAAAAAAGAGTCAAGCTACTACCCTGGTAAGTTCAAAAGGGATCTGCAGTCTGCTGGCCCACATATTAGTCCTAATTAAGCCTGCACCAAGCCATTTGCTGAGGATAAAAAAAGGGATAAGAGGGTTTTCCTACTTTATTTATAAGGTAAAACATTACTGATAAGTTAGTAAGAGCTAATGTAAAATTTGACAACTTCCAGCAGCAGGTGAGAAGACTTCCTGGTCAGAAGTCCATTCAAAACTACTGGAAGAGATGCATATTACAGACATACCTACATACACACACATATCTGTGTGTGTGTGTGTGTGTGTGTGTGTGTGTGTGTGTGTGTGTGTGTGTGTGTGTGTGTGTGTGTCTCTCTGTCTCTCTATTTAGGTGAGAGTGCTTTTAACCGAAAAAGCACTTTCGCGTATGTATGCCTACGGCCAGAGGGAGTCGTGGGGGAATGACTGTTGTGGAGATCGTACTACAGTGCGGGTAAGGGAATTTTTTCCTTTTCCCCACTGTAGTGCGATCTCAGAGTGAGAATATTAAAGTAGGGGGGTGTGGGAGGCACAACCCCACATAGAATGCAGGGGTGTAGCCTGCATAAACACCTTTTTGTTGTTTTTCCTTTTTTTTTTTTTTGTCGCACTTTAACAAAAGTACTTTTTCAGTAAAAGCACTTTCATTAAAGTGCATTCGGTGATTTTGGATTTGGACTGTTGAACTTTCGTTCAACAGTCCTAGATCTATCTATATATATATATATATATATATATATATATATATATATATATATATATATATTTTTTTTATATATATATATATATATATATATATATATATACACACACACACACACACACACACACACATATATATACATACGTTTGTGTGTGTGTGTATTACTTAAGCCTAGTTTCTCAAAATAGCAGAATACCGAATGGTTATAAATCGAGCCAAAATCATTGACTCCTGGAATATCAACACATGAGAGTGCATGAGAAGTCAGTTATCTGAGATCGAGGTATAGTGGGGATCAGGAAAGTGGACTTTTCTCCACTTTAGTGTAATCTCAAAGTTGATATATTTAATTAGCAAAAAGTGGGTGTGAAGGTGCAGCGGAGCTTGCCCCCCCTGCGGAACACAATGTTTTTGTGTCTTGTAATGTGTTTAATGTTCCAGGTGTGGATGTTCTCTGTTCGATCTATAGCTGTTCAGTATTCTGGTATTTCGATAAACTGACATAGAGCCATACATATACATATACACATATATACATGGGTCTACTTTATATTATTGAACCACATTTCATCAAAACTTTTTTCGTACAGACAAAAAGAACAAACATTAAATAAAGCAAATGTTCACAACAGCAAAAAATTCCGCAGGGAAAGGAAGCAGTTGACCAATTTAGGAAACTGCCGTTTTCCCCACTGTAGTACAGTGCGATCTCGGTGTTGGTAAATATAGTTGGGGGTGGGGGGGTGTAGCCTGCCACCTGGGTGGGTTTGACATACTGCTGTGTGTGTTTTTTCGTAAAGTGGCCAAGTGTTTCTTTCGCAGTGTGTAGTATTTTTCCCTGATTTGAACATTCACTCTTTTTGTCTCTACGAAAACAGTTTCAGCAATGCAAAGTTCAATTATGTGACATAGTCATGTGTGTGTGTGTGTGTGTGTGTGTGTGTGTGTGTGTGTGTGTGTGTGTGTGTGTGTGTGTGTGTGTGTGTGTGTGTGTGTGTGTATATATATATATATATATATGTAATATTCAACCATATTTGGTACTCCATTTTATATATATATATATATATATATATATATATATATATATATATATATGCATATACATACATACTCATGTCTTTGACAGCTTGTTATAAAGGATTTTGGACACCATGGCCTGGCTTAAAGATTTTCAGGGAGCTGTATATTATTTATCATGTAACCACATTATTCATTGTAAAAATAGCCATTGTTATTTTTTCTGATACCATGTATACCACAATACCGTAGTGCACTTAACAAGGAGCTATTACATTCCCTTCTAGCTTACACAAAGTATTTTAAATTGACTTCATTTACTCTGTTATGTAACACCTAAAACCTGTTCCGCCGCAGATAGCACATGTGCTAGAAACGTTTTTTACTGCCTTAACTGCACTCTTTTCCATAGTTTTCTCCCATTGCTGTTCCAAGTACAAAACTGGTCAACAGTTTTGAGAATGTCCATTTAACTTTATCATGGTATTTTGTTTTGATATTTTTGCTTTATCATAACACTGATTTATAGTGTGGTCAAAAACCTGTTCCAGTAATTGCCTTCCTTGCTGGGATAGTAATACAGCAATGCAATTTAATAGTGCAGTATTAAACAATGCAAAATAGCCTAGTCTTCAGAAACCTAAACTACAAACCTCACAGCTGGTTTGAATTTTCCATTTATTCAGCAGGACTGCATTCTGGATGAGTAGAAATGCAAAACCTATTCTGTCACCAGGAAGCCTGTTTTAGGAGGCTATAAAGTACAAATATCCAAGTTATAGATGGCTGCAGTCCAACCCGTATGGCAACATTCATTAGATGTCTTGACTGAGGGACTAGCCATGAATGCACATCATACTGTGTTCTCATATGGAGAAAGATATGAGCAGTCCCAAGGCCTGCTCAGTTCATACATGCAACATGTTTCTTGCTGTGTTTGTGTGTAACATTCTGTCAATGATAAAAGTCTCAACCCTTTGAGATGGGATTTGTAAATGAACTGCCTCATGTCCTCCTTTGAGACACTCACTTGAAAAATGTGCCAGATGGCCAGAAAATTGCAACATGATATAGCTGTCAAGTGCTTAGGCCCATTGTTTAATATATCAGCTTGTGTCTTGTTTCAGTGTGTAACATATTAATACAGCAGCTCAGAGAAAATGTTATGATTAAAATGTTACACCGTGAAACAGCAGTGCTCTAAAATATGTAAAATCCTTCTTTATCATCTGATTGCCCCTTTTCCTATAGATTTTATTGACTAAGGCAGAATTCTTCATTTCACATACATGCATACATAAATAAATGAATTAGAGAATTTTTTCCAAAAAGACTGAGTGGCTTTGCTTATCCTTAATGATGCCGTGTAGTTGTGCTGCAAATGCCATTTCTTGCATGGCGTTCACTGTCTGGGGTGTTCATTTATACTGACCGATGGTGACATAGTGGTTAGTGCTGTTGCCTCATGCTTTTTGGATCTCTGTTTCTGTTCCCAGCTGGAGTGCCTTTTGTGTAGTGTCTACATGTCCTCCTTGAGTGCATGTGGGTCTTTGCCAGGCCACTGATTACCTCTCATATCCCAAGAACATGTTGTGCATGAATCACAAATCCTCCAAACTGCCATTAATTATGAATTTTGTGCCCATCCTGTCTTCTGCAGGATTAGTTTTGCTGTTTTGCAGACATTCAGTGCTTGAATAAGCTCTCTCTCCCCAACAATCTTGAACTGAAAAACTGGATATTAATTAATGAATGAATGACCTAAAGATTCATTGACAACACTGAATCCTAAATGTCCATCCCCCAGCCTTGCCCATTCCATTTTGCATTAGTTTCAAATATCCTTTAAAGTCTTGTTTTGACCTATGGCCTACCAACCAGTGCATCTTTAGGTGAATTCTGGGGTCCTGCTAGCACCTTTGAAATAGTAATTTCCTAAATCAAATTTAAATTGTTCCTCTTCAGATTGCTACCCCTTGGCATCAGGTACTAAAGCCTCTACTGTTAGTTCCAAGATGTCTTTGTGAAGATTTACTTCAGTGGTGTAATAATATCTCGGGTATGCATTGATCTCAAATTTCTTATAGGTTCATATGTAGTTACTATGCATGTGGTCCAGGAAACCTGTAAGAAGCCCAATTCAAATTCCAAATTGCCTCAAAGCAATGTCTGGTTAAGGGACTGAAGCTCACACAGTAGACAAATGAAGGAGGGAAGATTCTAACCCTGTACTCTTGTAGCAAGTCGGAGCTTTAGGCCTCTGTACTAACTTCCAAAAGAGAGAAATCGGTTCTTAAGAGTATATATTAAATTTTAGAGAGGGCAAGAGTAAATCTAAAGACAAAAGTCATAGTATTCCTATGTCTTAACAGCTGAGGTTGATGACCAGCTGCTATGTTTTGTCCAGCCATAGCATTATCAGTGACAATATTTTCTTTTCTGCTGTCCTCAACAATGATTCATTAGTTGTAAATTGTATCTGTTTCCTGAGATGTTCTGATTTCCTCAGAAAGGAGCTGCGGCTTACTGTGCAGATATATATGATTTCCACAACAACAAACTGATTTTACTAAAGGGGACACCCTTCTTTCATACATGGTCCATTTTTCATACCCCTAACACTTTAACCAGAATCAAACGCTACACCTCTAATCTTTCATCATCCCATGTGTACTTTCAAGGCATAGATCCAAGATGGCCAGTTGTGCAGTCATTAAGGATTTGCACATTCTCTGATTACCCACTCTATTCAGTTTGGAATTGTGGAGAAACCAAAACCTACCCTGGCATTCAGTAAATGAAAGGCACGGAGAGAGCGTGAGAAAGGGAGAGAAAGAGGGAGGGGAGGGAGAGAGAAACCAATAGGACATCTGCCTGCAGCAAGATGCAGCAGGATGCACAAACATGCTTACTGACTTATAGCAGTCATGGCTGTATGCAGGATGCACAGACATGCTTACTGACATACAGCACTTATGGCTGTATGCAAGATGCACAGACATGCTTACTGACATACAGCACTCATGGCTGTATGCAAGATGCACAGACATGCATACTCACATACAGCACTCATGGCTGTATGCAGGGTGCACAGACATGCTTACTGGCACACAGCACTCATGGTTGTATGCAGGATGCACAAACATGCTTACTGACATACAGCACTCATGGCTGTATGCAAGGTGCACAGACATGTGTACTGACATGCAGCACTCATGGCTGTATGCAAGTTGCACAGACATGCTTACTGACATGCAGCACTCATGGCTGTATGCAAGTTGCACAGACATGCTTACTGACATACAGCACTCATGGTGTATGCAGGATGCAGAGACATGCTTACTGACATACAGCACTCATGGATGTTACTGACATACAGCACTCATGGCTGCATGCAGGGTGCACAGCCATGCTTATTGACATGCAGCACTCATGGCTGTATGCAAGTTGCACAGACATGCTTACTGACATACACCACTCATGGCTGTACACTGGATGCACAGACATGCTTACTGACATACAGCACCTTTGGCTTTATGCAGGGTGCACAGACATGCTTACTGACATACAGCATTCATGGCTATATGCAGGATGCAGAGACATGCTTATTAACACACAGCACTCATGGCTGTATGCAGGGTGCACAGACATGCTTACTGACATACATCACTCTTGGCTGTATGCAGGATGCACATACATGCTTACTGACACACAGCACTCATGGCTGTTTGCAGGATGCATAGACATGCTTACTGACATACAGCACTCTTGGCTGTATGCAGGATGCACAGACATGCTTACTGACATACAGCACTCATGGCTCTATGCAAAATGCACAGACCTGCTTAATAACATACAGCAATCATGGCTGTATGCAGGATGCAGAGACATGCTTACTGCATACAGCACTCATGGCTGTATGCAAGATGCGCAGACATGCTTTCTAATGTATAGCACTCATGGCTGTATGCAAGGTACACATACATGCTTACTGACATACAGCACTCATGGCTGTATGCAGGATGCACAGACATTCTTACTGACATACAGCACTCATGGCTGTATGCAGGATGCACAGACATGCTTACTGACATGCCACACTCATGGTGTATGCAGGGTGCACAGACATGCTTACTGAGATACAGCACTCATGACTGTATGCAAGATGCACAGACATGCTTGCTGACATATTCTTACTGACATACAGCACTCATGGCTGTATGCAGGATGCACAGACATGCTTACTGACATGCCACACTCATGGTGTATGCAGGTTGCACAGATATGCTTACTGAGATAAAGCACTCATGACTGTATGCAAGATGCACAGACATGCTTGCTGACATACAGCACTCATGGCTGTATTTTTTGGAGGATTTCCAGTATGTTTTTTGACATGATTTTGAGATTTTAATGGAAACCATTGAAGCAAATGAATATCCACACAGACACAGGGAGGACATACAGGCTATACACAGAAGGCACCCCAGCCAAGAACAGAACTGAACTGGAGAACCAAACAGTGAGGCAACAACATTAAGTGTTGCACCAATCTGCTGCCCCATCAATGGAATTTGAAAGACTGCAGTAAGGTGCTGCCATTAGCAGTTTGTATTGTTCTTCAGGGTAGTTCAGCTGATTCTTTTCCTTACATGTCTTTTTTGATTCTGATGACCAAGGTTTTTCTGATGTAGTGCAACAGTTTAACAGAAGTTTAAGCTTCTTAAAAATTCAATAGAACTTGTTATTGTAGAAAAGTAAAACTAATATATTTGGTAGTTTGAGAGGCCCAATTGCATGGTTCCACTTCATGAGGAAATTTCTGCAGTTATTTTTGCAGTAAAGCAGCAAAACTTCAGTTCTATAAATATGAGCAGGTTGCCAATTGTATGCAACTTATTTTGTTTTGTATGTCATGTGAACTGCCAAATTAGTGGTCTGTTCTGCATGCCATGTGAACTGCAAATTAGTGTTCTTTTTAAAATGTTGTGTAAAATGCCGAATTAGTGGCCTGCTCTGCACATCATGTGAACTGACGAATTAGTGGTCAGTTTTGAATGTCATGTGAATTGTCGAATTAGTGATCTGCTCTATATGCCATGTGAACTGTCAAATTTGTATCCTGTTCTCCACGTCATGTGAACTGTCGAATTAGTGGTTTGCTCTGCACGTCATTTGTACTGATGAATTAGTGGTCAGTTAGTGGTGTATTCTGCACATCATGTGAGCTGTCAAATTAGTAGTCTGTTCTGCATCTCATGTGAACTGTGGAATTAGTGGTCTGTTCTGAGTGTCTGTTCAATTAGTGATATGCTCTGCACATCATGTGAACTGTCAAATTAGTACCCTGTTCTGCACGTCATGTGAACTGTCGAAGTAGTGGTCTGCTTTGCATGTTATGTGAATTGACAAAATAGTGGTCTATTCTGCACATCATGTGAACTTTCGGATTAGTGATCTGCACTAGTGCAAGAATATTTACTTTAGTGCTTGGCTTTCTGATGTGGCATGATACTTAACTGTGGTGAAGCAATTGTTTTTTTCCAGTGTTATGATTGTTTATTGGATTTAATGAGCAGGCTTCTCACAAATCAGGTGATATAGAAGGCAATGAAAGATTCCATTAAGACTTTAGATGTTTGCTTCGAAAGATGGGCTGTTTTATACCTGCATGGAGGGTGCAAACTGATGTATCAGACTGCACTGTCCCAGATGCTTCTGTAGGAACTTTAGAGGACACTTTTTGCTGCATACTGGAAACTTCCTCTACTTTTTTCAGTGTCATGAGATCTTTTACATCTACCTAAGCTTCCATGAACACAGGCAAACATAATCCTTGGTCTTATGTCTCATCACTGTCAGGAGAGCAGCACTTCTAATGCTGCACTGCAGAGTCAATATAGGAAAATTAAACAAAGCACCTGGAGTGGAAATAGAACCCAGAACTTTCTGATCTACCAGCACCAAAGCTGAGTGTGCTATCTGCTGAGAATACATATAAGGATCTGATCTACATGCACCAAAGGTGAGTGTGCTACCTGTAAAGAATACATCTAAGGATCTGATCTAGCGGCACCAAAGGTGAGTGTGCTACCTGTAGAGAATAGATCTAAGGATCTGCTCTACCAGCACCAAAAGTGAATCTGCTACCTGTAGAGAATACATATAAGGATCCGATCTACCAGCACCAAAAGTGAGTGTGCTACTTGTAGAGAATACATCTAAGGATCTGATCTACCAGCACCAAAGGTGAGTGTGTTACCTGTAGAGAATACATCTAAGGATCTGATCTACCAGCACCAAAGGTGAGTGTGCTACTTGTAGAGAATACATCTAAGGATCTGCTCTACCAGCACCAAAGGTGAGTGTGCTACCTGTAGAGAATACATCTAAGGATCTGATCTACCAGCACCAAAGGTGAGTGTGTTACCTGTAGAGAATACATCTAAGGATCTGATCTACCAGCACCAAAGGTGAGTGTTCTACTTGTTGAGAATACATCTAAGGATCGTAATCTCTTAGTTTTGTAAGTTGTTGGGCATTGAGGGATAAAGCCCTGACTATGTTCAAGGTGCCCTGAATTTGATTACTGATCTGTAGTTGCAGGGCTTTGGGGGATAAAGCCCTGACTATGGTCGAGGTGCCCTGAATTTGATTACCGATCTGGTTTCTAGATGAACCAGCCATGGAGGGATGAGACTGAGAGACCAATGCTTGCTCACCTGTTCTGAGGATGAAATTGTTGCTATACCCCCACAGCAGTGGCCACTTTAGAAATGCCTGAAAATGAATTTCATACACACTGGAAGCTGGAAGCATTATTTCAGCCAAAGCATTATCACACTGTAGTTGAGCACTACAGTTTTCTGGAAGGAAACATGCACAAACCCTTGGCTTGCCTTAGGGAGACATTACACCATGCTTGCCAGCAAGTCTGGGAAGTGCTGTATGATAACACAAATTTCCACGCACTCTCTGTGCTGCTTGGCTAGGGCCCATGCTTAGCTGTAACATTTATGGCCTGCATTTTAAAATGCCAGGAGAAGTAAATAAATAAATGTGCTTGTCAAGCAAGAGGCTTGTTGGTCTTAATGCGGGATAAAAGGCCAAAACAAAAAATGGTAAAAAAAAGAAAACTAGTTTTGACATTTCATTACTTTTGTAATATCATATCACAGCATTAAAGTGACTCAGTATTATTCCACATCTCCTTTGCATATTCCACATATATCTAGATTTCACAGAAAAGCCCAGATAAGTTACAAACCTTTTTTTACACCTGTCTAGAGTTGTGACAGCATTTAAAACCATGAAGATATACTGTAATGTCCCACAATGTGCATATAATTTGACGTTAAGTTTGTAGAAAACTGTAAAACCTTCTGTGGACTCTGTGCTGCAATGAGTTGCAGATTAAATTTGTATTTTCAAAGACGTCATGAAACTGGAGAGTGTTCATTGTACACAATGAACTGTTTAGTCTGCAGAGACTCAAACTGTCAGCTCTTTTTCATAATACAGATGTAAATTACTTTAATTTAATTTGCAGTCTTTTACATGAATTCTCTTGGAACTTTTTTAAGATGCCATTTAATTGACATGATTCTGTTTCTAAATGTGTTTTGACTACATGTTTATGTTATTTAATTTTTTTATCATCTGCCTGCTTGCTTATAAAAGGAGTATGCCATTATGACAAAGATAAACAAACTGGAAAATAGATTTATTTTGTTTACAGTGCATATTTACAGCGTTACAATAAAATAATCCCAATTTATAAATAGTCTTGTTTCACCAATTCTCAGCACACAGTATTTTTGAAAAACTCTTGCAGAAATGCCACTGATGCTCTGATACATGTCGGGGCACTTTGACAAGTGACACATGCAGATTACAATGACCACAAGATCTGTCCATCTTCCTGTCAGATAAGAAGTTCAAATCTTTGAGCAGAGCAGACAAGAAGGTCTTCTCATATGCCTCCTTGGACCTCAGGCCTCTTAATTATTTATCACACCTGTCCCAGGTCCATCTTTTCCTTCTGGATCAAGCTCTGAAGAAGCTTGCAGACCTCCTTAATGCAGGGGCCAAGGAGTCTCTGTTTAAGATTCTTGCTACTGCTTCTTCTATAGGCTTCCACTTAAAGTGTTGTGTTTTTCATTACCAAGATGCTTTAGGCAAACCAACAACACTGGATGCATTTCTGAACTGGACAACATGGCTTGATCTGTGCTGAAAATGACATTTCTGAATTCCTTTTCCAGGGAGATGTTCACTTCGATTGGGCTGACCTTATTTAAAGACTGTAGAAATAAAATGGTGTTGACCACTGCTTCAGCCTTCACACCAGCTCACCTCTAGAAGAATAAGATCTGAGAATGGAGACTGGGTATCAGGAAGACTTCTTTTCACCAGCCTTCCTTGCTAATTTTCGGTCCCCAGAATGATTGCCAAGACACCAACCCTAATGACAGAAGCCTTACAGAAGAAGGGACTCCTACTGTTCCCCTACTTGAGTAACTAACTTCTGGTGCCCTTGTCAATGGACTCCCTGGTAGCACTCATTCTGAAATAAGTCTTCTCTGGTACCAGCTCAAAGGATTGTCTCCATGAGGTGGATTTGATTACTCTTCTGTACACAGTCATTCTCGATCATAGTGAGGTACCATGAACTCATGGAGTTGGCCAGCTGGATGAGCTTGCAAAGTCACTTGAAGGTCGAAACCCTTCTGCACCTCTTGGACTTCCTATCAGTAACCATCTTTACTGGCCCATTCATCCATCTTCATACAAGGATGCTTCTGTTTTGTTGGGCTATCTGTTGTTGTAGAGTTGTCAAGCCAAGTTGGAGCAGTGGCAAACCACTGTCATAAAACTTTTTAATGGTGACCTTTGTCCTACCAATCTCAGTGTAGGGTTACCCTTCATTTAGTCATGTTTGTCATATATTCTTATGACAAATACTTTGCTGATAGTTGTGGGGGGGTTCTGCTTAAGGTCCTTTATTCTGCGTGCAAGGGAGCTCATGAAGTGGGGAGTTCATATAAATCTACTTCAGCTCAAGGTGGTATTTCTTGTTCCACAAGCTCTGGAAAGAGAGTTAAAGTCAAAGCATCTCTTGTTTTGGTCAAATAAGTAGGCTGGGATATGCAACATGAACAAACAAGGGACAAACATTAGTACCCCCTGTACAGAGAGGTGCTGCAGTTCTGGCAGTGGCCCACAGAGTAAAGAAGTTCCCTCACCATAATTCACATCCAGTAAAAGAGAGAGTATTCATGGTAAAACATAAATTTGTTGTTTTCATTTATGAAATATTGTGATTATGTTGTGCCTGACTTCTGTTCACTGTGTCTGTATTATACATGGACATTTTGTTTGTTGTGTATTGCATTTCATATGGAAATTCTGATTGTTGTCTTTCAGTTACCCAATCAATAACAACAAAAAATAGAATAAGTAAATGTGCTAGCAAGACTCCTTTTAACAGAGTTCCAGTCCCTTTACCAAATCTTAGGAAAAGGTAAATTTATGAGGTCTGGATCTGAATATTCCTATGGCTAGGATACGCTTGACCACAAATTGCTGTTGCTCAGCTGACACTCATGTAGACAGCATTACTAAGCGACTTTTTTTTCCATGCAGGTCCAATACATTGCCAAGCAGAAGAACGTTAAAAAATTCAAGATTAGTCAGTAAAAAAGATGACGTCCACGTCTGCATCATGTGTTTACGTGCCATAATGAACTACCAGGTACTAAACTATTATTTTGTCCTATATGACTTACCAGTGCTAGCAAAGAAAACCTGTATGTTAAAAAAAAAGGGAGAGAGAACTGTGGTAGCCATCCTTAATGGAAATCTTACTGGCAGCTACTTTTCATAGCTGTCTACTGTTTAAGTCTTCAAAGTCGTATTCTGATGTTTGTTTATAATGTTCTCGTAGTTGGAGGTGGTTTCTTTTATTAGATGTTCTGTAAACTTTCAGCCATGTAAAGTGTACCTGTTGTTAAATCCCATTGCATACATATGAGTCGCACCTTATTTTACGTGTGTGTGTGTGTGTGTGTGTGTGTGTGTGTGTGTGTGTGTGTGTGTGTGTGTGTCCACAAGCATCCATCCTTCCAGCTCGGTGGGATGCATACTAATCAGTGATCTTCCCAGTGAAAGTGCCCCCTCATCATAGTACTACTCCAAATATCAAGTGCCACTTAGGATTCCCAAAATCCCATATTATGCATTGTGGCTCAAGTTTTATTGCCCATTTCATATCCATAAAGCAGCCTCATGTAGCAATGTTCTGAAGCCGAACAGCCATATGCTCATTATTCTGTCTGATACCTGGCACTACTCCATGTCAGATTTTCCCTTGGTAGTAATGCCTTGAACATGAATTTAATGTGAAGAAAACTATACCTCACTGATACTCAGCAAACTAAAACAATGGTATGTAAAAGATGTATTTTCTACCAGTGTGGTTTTCTGTGCACATACATTGTATTGGCTTCTAAGTTCAACAGTCATTTGCCACATGATGCCCCATTCAAACTGCTTTCTCTGTGTCCTATTACCTTCACCAAACACTGAACTGCAACATGGTGATAGAATATTGTCTCCAACAAGTGGGACCCAAAAGGCTGGGTGACGTCATTACTTTTCTGTGTACTCATTGGTTATCTTAACAGTATTAAATGTTTATTAGACATGTATTAGATATATATTTTTAAGTCACTGTAGTATTTTTCTGTGCAAGTGGAGGGGTACTATTCTCAAGCCTGCTTGCCACATGAGCTCCAACTCCAATTGCTGCCCCACTGTCCATTCAGTTGCCCCAGGTAAGTAAGAGCACAGAGAATGAGGGTTACATATTCCCTAACTAAAATGGAAGAAACTTAATAGTGAGGGCCACAAACCTGGCCCACAAATAAGTGGGTGAGATTATTACCAAGTGCAAGGATGCTGAGTCTGTGGGAGTACAGGAAAGCATTTGCTAAATTCCTCCATATAAGTAAGCTTTCTTCAAGCTCTGGGTTTGACCACTCCCCACACCAGCAGGAGTCAACCACTGTAATATAGGGCCCAGCAACCCCACCTTATAATTGAAGAAATGGGGCCACCCTTAAACAGCTGTTACAGCTCCCAAGCTGTTTGTCACATCTACATCACTGTCATGGTCATTTGCTGTAAAATATCTAAACAATATTTTGTCAAAGTTGTTGAAGTAAGTGCTACCACATCAATGGCAAAACATGCACCTGACAGTGTTGAATGCTAACTTATGCCGGAGGTTAATGCAGAAGTAATGGTTAAGCATGAACTGACAAAAAATGGGGAAATGAGTAGCAGTGAACAAATGGAATAGATGTTAGCAATTCTCCACAGTTTTCCAGATGTCTCATTTGTGTGAAGATAGTTCTATAGTAGCACAAGGTACTACAATAGTGCAACTGCAGCATTTAGTTAATTTTAACCAAGTAAACCACCTAGGCATTATTACTTCTTTACTGTGGTAACCTAGCATTGCTGCTTTATTTACTGAGATATTCAGTCACCCACTAGGCCACCATTTCTCAAATTGTGAGGCCAGCCCCCCTGAGGAGTCCACTGACTTTTCAGAGAAGGCCTCAGCAAACATGACAATATTGGGAATGTAAAATTTAAACTCCTCTCTGTTGATTTTATATGGAATCGAGCAAAATGCAAACGGTTTATGAATATGTGTACTTGACTGCAAATTAGTGGTAAGATACTAATATATTATGCCAAGTCTTGATTACTTCAAGATTGTGAATATATGTTGGGGTTTGTTCACTTTCATACAATACAGCATATGCTTTTAAGTATGGAGAGGTCAATAACACTTTTTCGTTTATGGAAGGCTTAAGAACCTTTCTGTAATTTGAGGGATGCTTACTGTATAATCCAAGTACCTATCAGTGCTCAAGGCAAGTGGAAACTTGAGTAATCAAACCTAGGACTGCAGAGTGAAGTCAATTTTATAGCCTAAATCTTCTACAATAAACTCCCAGGCATGAGACCAGACATAAGACATGTAGTTCAAAAATGCTTTGCTGAGAGTAAATATATGCTCATAATTGTAGATTATTTCAACAGTTTAAGATTTAATTTGTCAACATTTTTACTTTGTAACCATCCTTATCGATGTAAACTTTGAAATGTGTTTGTGTGAACACTGAAATTCAGTGTTGCATCTAAAATAAAGAATTAAATTTTGGTGTGCTAGTAAGCTTAAAAGCAGAAATTATTACTTTGATAGAGGATATCTCTGTAAGAGCCTGTGGAACCTGTGTTGGGGATTTTGAGCAGGTTCGATTGCAGTTTGCAAGACTTCAGGAGTATTCCTTATTCTGATTCTGATGTGGATGATTCTACTCCTTCTGCTTCTCCTCCTGAGGATTTTTCTTTTCAGAGACTCTTCATTCCATGAGAGAGCATTTTAAATGGGAAGGTCAGGATTTCTCTGATTCCAGGAAAAGGCTTAGGGAATTTTTGTTTTACCCCAGCATAGGCCTTTAGCTATACCTCCTGTTCTGAATGTGGTGGAAGATGTGTTTGCAGAGGCTTCTCTTAATCCTGATTCTTTGCCTCCTGCTCCTGTTAAACCAGATAGGTATTACAGGGTGCCTGAAGCTCATAAGTATCTTTTAAGAGTCCTAGGGCAGACCCAGAAACTGTTAGCCAGGGGCCTAAGGTGTTAAGGCTTCTGTTGTCAAGAATCCAGTTCCTGCAGATAAAGAGGCCAGGGCCTTGGATAGATGGGGAAAGAAAGTTTATACTTCTTCCACTCTAGCCATGAGGGCTTTGAATTGCCAGTTTCACATGTTGAAATATCAAAATTATCTCCTTTCACAGTTGAAATCTAAGGTTGATGCTCTGGCGGAAGGTATTGATTGTAAAGAGTTACAAGATTTAGTGCATGTTTCTGAACAGGTGGGTAAGCATTCTTTGCAATGTGCTTTTGATGCCGTACAGGCCTTCTAGAGTGGCTGCCACTGGGTCAGTTCTTCGCAGGCATGCCTGGCTGAGGGATCAAAATTTATCTGACCATGTTAAAACTAAGGATTTTGGATGCTCCTTTGCAATCTGATGTCTTGTTTGGTTCTCCTGTTGAGGCAGTTTTAAAGAAAATGGAAGACAAGGCTAAGTCTATGCAGACTGTTAAAGATTTTTTGCAGGTTCAGCCTCCAAAGTTTAGTAGAAATTGGCCTGCTAAGGATGTACGTATCCTTCTTATGATTCCCAGTCTAGGGGTAGATCTAGGCGTGGAGGGGCAGAGTCAGGGCTCTTTCAGGCCTAGAACAGGGAGTTCTCCTGCACAGTCTTCGGGTGAGGGCAGGGGTCAGTCCTTTCGTAAACAGACCCAATGACCTACCTTTTCAGCTGCCAGAACCTTCTCACCTGGCAGCACCTTTGGGAGGAAGGTTGGCACTTTTCAAAGAAAATTGGAGTTTATTACCCAAGACAGATGGGTATTGGATATCATACACACGGTTACAGGTTTTATTTCCATACCTTGCCTCCTTTCAAAGGCATGCCAGACATTCCTCCTCAACAAAGAATAGAGGCTCACAAGCAAATTTCTCTGTTACTCCAAATAGGGGCCATACAGCCGGTTCCTATGCCAGAAAGGGGCCTAGGATTTTATTCTCGCCTGTTCCTAGTACCAAAAAAGGGGAACACGTGGAGACCAATTTTGGATTTATCTATCCTCAACACTTATCTGGACATTCCCAAGTTCAAAATGTTGACGCTACAACAGCTTTTACCTCTGCTGGGCAAAGATCACTGGATGGTAACTTTAGATCTCAAGGAGGCTTACCTTCATGTTCCTATCAGACTAAGTTGCAGGAAGTATCTGCGTTTTCGGCCTGGGACTTCTCGCTGTCAGTTCTCTGCACTGCCCTTTGACTTATCTCCTGCGCCCAGAGTATTTCCGAAAGTGCTGGCTCCAGTGATAGCTTTCTTCAGGCTAAAAGGAATACAAATCTATCCTTATTTGGACGATTGCCTGATTCTGGCTCAAGGAAGGACGAGCTTTTCATCATTTGGAATATGTGATACCAGTGCTAAGATGCCTGGGGTATTCTGTGAACGAAATAAAGTCCAGTCTAGTACCCTGTCAAGACATGTGCTTTCTGGGTGTAAGACTGAATACAGCATCCCAGATGGCCTTTCTAACCCCGGACAAACAAAAGAATCTTTCCCTTTACTTCCATCATCTATCTCTTCAGTCCGGGCTGACTGCAAGGACAGTCCTTCAAGCCTTAGGGTTCATGGCATCTTGTATTCTGGTGCTTCCCAATGCCAAACTGCATATGAGGAAGCTGCAATGGTATCTCAGAAGTGTATGGACACAGCACTGCCAGGATCTGGACACTGTCATTCAAATAATACCTTGCATTCAAAAGGAATTTTTGTGGTGGGCTCAGGAATGTCACCTAAACAAGGGACTCTCTGTGACCCGGCCAGAGGCGAGTCAGATTTTAACGACAGATGCCTCAGACAAAGCTTGGGAGCTCATCTAAATGGAAAGTGGATACAAGACAAGTGGCCTGCCAGACTACAGCATCTACATATCAACTTGAAGGAGATGTTAGCAGTCCAGTTTGCATTAATAGCTTTCAAGGATTTACTTCTTCCAGGGCAGGTGTTGATTCTAACAGACAACACAACTGTCATGTGGTACATCAACAAGCAAGGGGAACACATTCTTATCCTCTATGCAGGCAAGCAATGATTTTGTGGGAGACTGCTCTCAGTTTACAACTAAGTCTTCAGGCAAGGTTTCTGCCGGAGCACAGAACTCCTTAGCAGATGTGTTAAGCAGACAAATCATGGATCCCCACGAGTGGAAACTGGATCTTCATGTATTTCAGAAATTGACAGTGTCATGGGGAACTCCAGACATAGATCTGTTCGCTTCTCCACTAAACCACCAGCTGCCAAAGTTTTGCACAAAGGTTTCATCACACAGCTTGGAAAGTGGATGCTCTTTCTTTCAGTTGGAAAAATCTTCATGTGTATGCCTTTCCACCTCTGCCTCTCCTCCCAAAGGTACTTCTAAAGGTCAGACAGGACAAGCCAAGGATGATTTTGATAGCTCCAGATTGGCCTCGACAGCACTGGTACCCATTACTGAGAAGTCTGGTACAGAAGCCTCCATAGCCTTTGCCTTTGATTCCACACCTGTTGTCCCAGGAGGACAGTCATTTGCTCAATGTCAAACTTCACTCTCTTCACCTAACAGCCTGGCATATTCTGTTTTAAACCATAGAGGGTCTCAACTTCCACAACAAGTTTTGAATGTGATTTTGGAAGCTAGAAGGCCTAGTACAAGGAAAGTGTACGCAGATAAATGGAAGAGATTTTTATTTTGGAGTGCAGCAAAGGATTTGGATGTTTCTGAGCCTAATTTAAGTGTGGCTCTTCAATATCTTACTGAGTTATTGGACAAAGGTTTGTCCTTCTCTTCTATTAAGATTCATGCTGCAGCAATTTCAGCTCACTATGACTGTGACCCACCATTGTTTTCTCATCCTTTGTTCAAGCAATTTCTTAGAGGGGCAAAGAATATAAGACCCCCACGAAGCTCCTACTCCTGCTTGGGATCTCAATTTTGTGTTGGAGAAACTCACTCTACAACCTTTTGAGCCTGCAGCTACTGCTGAGTTGAAATATTTGTCATGGAAGACTGCTTTTTTGTTGGCCATTACCTCTGCAAGAAGGGTTTCTGAATTGCAGGCCCTTATGGCAGTTGAGCCTTTCTTAATTTTCCATAAGGATAGGGTATCTTTACGTACTAATCCTTCCTTTATGCCTAAAGTGGTTTCTAGTGTGGCTTTAAACCAAACTATTCATTTGCCTACTTTTTATGCAAATCCCCAAAATAAAGGGGAAAAGATTTTGCACACTTTAGATGTACACAGGCAGTTGCGATATTATTTGGACAGAACTAAGGGGTTCAGGCAGTCTCAGCAGTTTGTTTCTTTTGCTTTGTGTTCTCAGGGCAAGCCTGTGTCAAAACAAACTATTTCTAAGTGGATTGGGTTTTGCATTGCTTTCTGTTATTCCCATCATGGCAAAGAGATTCCAGCTGGGATTAGGCCTCATTCCACTAGGGCTACTGCCACTTCAACAGCTTTTTTCAGGGGGGTGGCTACTAAGGATATTTTGGAGGCAGCTACTTGGAGTTCAGTGCATACTTCTCTAGGCATTACCACCTTCCACTGTACTCTAAATCCAGGGCTGGTTTTGCCACTGCTGTGTTGCAGGGCATTTTGGCAGCTCCTGCTTCATTATAGTTTAGCCATCCTCCCTTACCTCTGCTTTGGGATTCTACCCAAGTGTTAGGACTGCAGCAATGTGAGATGAAGAACATAGTACAGTTTTGTACCTACCATAAATGTAGATGTTCAAGATCCACATTGCTGCAGTCCAATTACTCCCTCCTTTTCCTCTGTAGTTTGAGGTGGTTGTGTGGGTTGGGTTATCCATCTGAGGTATAATTGTATAATTGTATATATTGTATATATTGTACATATTTTTGGTGTTAGGCTGGTTGGTTGTTTAGTTGTTGTCTATAGGTTTTGACCTTTCTTTTTAGGGTCTTCTGACATCTGGGGCAAGAAAAGACTGAGGATATGGCGTCGGGCCTGCGCATTTGTACCCTGTCGTTCTTGTGTCAGTCAAAAGCGCCTTGACCGGCGTCAGGCTTATACTCTGATATTCGGGCCGACCGAGGGACAGCGGACTACCCAAGTGTTAGGACTGCAGCAATGTGGATCTTCGAACATCTACATTTATGGTAGGTACAAAACTGTACTTTCTACCAGTGTGGTTTTCTGTGCACATACATTGTATTGGCTTCTAAGTTCAATAGTCATTTGCCACATAATGCCCCATTCGAACTGCTTTCTCTTTGTCCTATTACCTGCACCAAACACTGAACTGCAACATGGTGATACAATATTGTCTCCAACAAGTGGGACCCAAAAGGCTGGGTGACGTCATTACTTTTCTGTGTACTCATTGGGTATCTTAACAGTATTAAATGTTTATTAGACGTGAATTAGATATGTATTTTAAGTCACTGTAGTATTTTTCTGTGCAAGTGGAGGGGTACTATTCTCAAGCCTGCTTGCCACATCAGCTCCAACTCCAATTGCTGCCCCACTGTCCATTCAGTTGCCCCAGGTAAGTAAGAGCACAGAGAATGAGGGTTACATATTCCCTAACTAAAATGGAAGAAACTTAATAGTGAGGGCCACAAACCTGGCCCACAAATAAGTGGGTGAGATTATTACCAAGTGCAAGGATGCTGAGTCTGTGGGAGTACAGGAAAGCATTTGCTAAATTCCTCCATATAAGTAAGCTTTCTTCAAGCTCTGGGTTTGACCACTGCCCACACCAGCAGGAGTCAACCACTGTAATATAGGGCCCAGCAACCCCACCTTATAATTGAAAAAATGGGCCACACTTAAACAGCTGTTACAGCTCCCAAGCTGCTTTTCACATCTACATCACTGTCATGGTCATTTGCTGTAAAATATCTAAACAATATTTTATCAAAGTTGTTGAAGTAAGTGCTACCACATCAATGGCAAAACATACACCTGACAGTGCTGAATGCTAACTTATGCCGGAGGTTAATGTAGAAGCAATGGTTAAGCATGAACTGACAAAAAATGGGGAAATAAGTAGCAGTGAACAAATGGAATAGATGTTAGCAATTCTCCACAGTTTTCCAGATGTCTCATTTGTGTGAAGATAGTTCTATAGTAGCACAAGGTACTACAATAGTGCAACTGCAGCATTTAGTTAATTTTAACCAAGTAAACCACCTAGGCATTATTACTTCTTTACTGTGGTAACCTAGCATTGCTGCCTTATTTACTGAGATATTCACTGTGTCTGTATTATACATGGACATTTTGTTTGTTGTGTATTGCATTTCATATGGAAATTCTGATTGTTGTCTTTCAGTTACCCAATCAATAACAACAAAAAATAGAATAAATAAATGTGCTAGCAAGACTCCTTTTAACAGAGTTCCAGTCCCTTTACCAAATCTTAGGAAAAGGTAAATTTATGAGGTCTGGATCTGAATATTCCTATGGCTAGGATACACTTGACCACAAATTGCTGTTGCTCAGCTGACACTCATGTAGACAGCATTACTAAGTGACTTTTTTTTCCATGCAGGTACAATACATTGCCAAGCAGAAGAACGTTAAAAAATTCAAGATTAGTCAGTAAAAAAGATGACGTCCACGTCTGCATCATGTGTTTACGTGCCATAATGAACTACCAGGTACTAAACTATTATTTTGTCCTATATGACTTACCAGTGGTAGCAAAGAAAACCTGTATGTTAAAAAAAAGAGAGAGAGAACTGTGGTAGCCATCCTTAATGGAGATCTTATTGGCAGCTACTTTTCATAGCTGTCTACTGTTTAAGTCTTCAAAGTGGTATTCTGCTGTTTGTTTATAATGTTCTCGTAGTTGGAGGTGGTTTCTTTTATTAGATGTTCTGTAAGCTTTAAGCCATGTAAAGTGTACCTGTTGTTAAATCCCATTGTATACATATGAGTCACAACTTATTTTACGTGTGTGTGTGTGTGTGTGTGTGTGTGTGTGTGTGTGTGTGTGTGTGTGTGTGTGTGTGTGTGTGTGTGTCCACAAGCATCCATCCTTCCAGCTCGGTGGGATGCATACTAATCAGTGATCTTCCCAGTGAACATGCCCCCTCATCATAGTACTACTCTAAATATCAAGTGCCACTTAGGATTCCCAAAATGCCATATTATGCATTGTGGCTCAAGTTTTATTGCCAATTTCATATCCATAAAGCAGCCTCGTGTAGCAATGTTCTGAAGCCGAACAGCCATATGCTCACTATTCTGTCTGATACCTGGCACTACTCCATGTCAGATTTTCCCTTGGTAGTAATGCCTTGAACATGAATTTAATGTGAAGAAAACTATACCTCACTTATACTCAGCAAACTAAAACAACGGTATGTAAAAGATGTATGATGTTCTTCATCTCACATTGCTGCAGTCCTAACACTTGGGTAGTCCACTGTCCCTCGGTCGGCCCGAATATCAGAGTATAAGGCTGACGTCGGTCAAGGCGCATTTGACTGACATCAGAACGTCAGGGTACAAATGCGCATGACCGACGCCATATCCTCAGTCTTTTTTGCCGCATGGTCCGATGCAGAAGCAGTGTTGCAAGTGCCGTTCGGCGTTCTGAAATTTTTCGAATTCGGAGTTTCAGACCGAAGTCAGAGTTGGTTAAGTACCCGTTGGGGAATATTTTGTTTTTCTTGCCTCAGTGGTTTACCGGATGTCAGAAAAAGTGAATAACTGTATTTCTTGTGGGAAACAGATACCGCATAGGGATTACCATAATTTGTGTATACCTTGTTTGGGACCTGAGCACGACGTTGTTGGGTGTCGCTTTTGTGCTAGGTTCAATAAACGCACTATAAAGCGTAGGTTGGATTGTGCCAGGTTGGTCTTTGGGAAGCGGTGCAATTACAATATGCCGTCGGATGCTCCGACGCCAGCTTCCTCAAAGAAGCGCAAGGACAAGGCAGTTAAACCTAGGTTAGAGGAGTCGTCCGAACCGGACGCCGGTTCTTTAGAGGCGTCAGTGGAACCGGTGGTTCCGACGGAGGCCTCTCTGGAGTCCCAGGGAGAAACTGTGTTTTTACAGGATGTGGCCTCCCAGGAGGCAGGTCAGGCTGTAGGGGCTTCTCAGGTAACTGTACTCCCTCCCTTCCTAAGGTGTCTAGGCCCTCTCTTTCTGCTTCCAAGGCTTCTCCTAGAGGCAGGTCTAGTTTTGCTTCTGTGGGTGTCACTCCTAGTTCTTCAGGTTCAGTGCCCAAGTAGCACATGCTTAAAATGGCAGAAGATTTAATTACTTTGATTAGAGGCTCTATGCCCCTCCTGATAAGAGGCCTAGGATGGAACCTGTGTTGGAGGATTATGAGCAGGCTTCGGATGTGTCTGAGTCTTCGGCTGAAGACTTGCAGGAGTATTCTCATTATTCTGATTCTGATGTGGATGATTCTACTCCTTCTGCTTCTCCTCCTGAGGATTTTTCTTTTACAGAGACCCTTCACACCATGAGAGAGCATTTTAAATGGGAAGGTCAGGATTTCTCTGATTCCAGGAAAAGGCTTAGGGAATTTTTGTTTTACCCCAGCATAGGCCTTTAGCTATACCTCCTGTTCTGAATGTGGTGGAAGATGTGTTTGCAGAGGCTTCTCTTAATCCTGATTCTTTGCCTCCTGCTCCTGTTAAACCAGATCGGTATTACAGGGTGCCTGAAGCTCATAAGTATCTTTTAAGAGTCCTAGGGCAGACCCAGAAACTGTTAGCCAGGGGCCTAAGGGTGTTAAGGCTTCTGTTGTCAAGAATCCAGTTCCGGCAGATAAAGAGGCCAGGGCCTTGGATAGGTGGGGAAAGAAAGTTTATACTTCTTCCACTCTAGCCATGAGAGCTTTGAATTGCCAGTTTCACATGTTGAAATATCAAAATTATCTCCTTTCACAGTTGAAATCTAAGGTTGATGCTCTGGCGGAAGGTATTGATTGTAAAGAGTTACAAGATTTAGTGCATGTTTCTGAACAGGTGGGTAAGCATTCTTTGCAATGTGGTTTTGATGCTGTTCAGGCTTCGTCTAGAGTGGCTGCCACTGGGTCAGTTCTTCGCAGGCATGCCTGGCTGAGGGATCAAAATTTATCTGACCATGTTAAAACTAGGATTTTGGATGCCCCTTTGCAATCTGATGTCTTGTTTGGTTCTCCTGTTGAGGCAGTTTTAAAGAAAATGGAAGACAAGGCTAAGTCTATGCAGACTGTTAAAGATTTTTTGCAGGTTCATCCTCCAAAGTTTAGTAGAAATTGGCCTGCTAAAGGGTGGACGTATCCTTCTTATGATTCCCAGTCTAGGGGTAGATCTAGACGTGGCAGGGGCAGAGGTCAGGGCTCTTTCAGGCCTAGAACAGGGAGTTCTCCTGCACAGTCTTCGGGTGAGGGCAGGGGTCAGTCCTTTCGTAAACAGACCCAATGACCTACCTTTTCAGCTGCCAGAACCTTCTCACCTGGCAGCACCTTTGGGAGGAAGGTTGGCACTTTTCAAAGAAAATTGGAGTTTGATTACCCAAGACAGATGGGTACTGGATATCATACATCACGGTTACAGGTTTTATTTCCATACCTTGCCTCCTTTCAAAGGCATGCCAGACATTCCTCCTCAACAAAGAATAGAGGCTCACAAGCAAATTTCTCTGTTACTCCAAATAGGGGCCATACAGCCGGTTCCTATGCCAGAAAGGGGCCTAGGATTTTATTCTCGCCTGTTCCTTGTGCCAAAAAGGGGAACACGTGGAGACCAATTTTGGATTTATCTATCCTCAACACTTATCTGGACATTCCCAAGTTCAAAATGTTGATGTTACAACAGCTTTTACCTCTACTGGGCAAGGATCACTGGATGGTAACTTTGGATCTCAAGGAGGCTTACCTTCATGTTCCTATCAGGCTAAGTTGCAGGAAATATCTGCGTTGGACTGGGACTTCTCACTATCAGTTCTCTGCATTGCCCTTTGGCTTATCTACTGCACCCAGAGTATTTCACGAAAGTTCTGGCTCCAGTGATAGCTTTCTTCAGGCTAAAAGGAATACAAATCTATCCTTATTTGGACGATTGCCTGATTCTGGCTCAAGGAAGGGACGAGCTTTTTCGTCATTTGGAATATGTGATAGCAGTGCTAAGATGCCTGGGGTATTCTGTGAACGAAATAAAGTCCAGTCTAGTACCCTCTCAAGACATGTGCTTTCTGGGTGTAAGACTGAATACAGCATCCCAGATGGCCTTTCTAACCCCGGACAAACAAAAGAATCTTTCCCTTTACTTCCATCATCTATCTCTTCAGTCCGGGCTGACTGCAAGGACAGTCCTTCAAGCCTTAGGGTTCATGGCATCTTGTATTCTGGTGCTTCCCAATGCCAAACTGCATATGAGGAAGTTGCAATGGTATCTCAAAAATGTATGGACACAGCACTGCCAGCATCTGGACACTGTCATTCAAATAACACCTTGCATTCAAAAGGAATTTTTGTGGTGGGCTCAGGAATGTCACCTAAACAAGGGACTCTCTGTGACCCGGCCAGAGGCGAGTCAAATTTTAACGACAGATGCCTCAGACAAAGCTTGGGGAGCTCATCTAAACGGAAAGTGGATACAAGACAAGTGGCCTGTCAGACTACAGCATCTACATATCAACTTGAAGGAGATGTTAGCAGTCCAGTTTGCATTAATAGCTTTCAAGGATTTACTTCTTCCAGGGCAGGTGTTGATTCTAACAGACAACACAACTGTCATGTGGTACATCAACAAGCAAGGGGAACACATTCTTATCCTCTATGCAGGCAAGCAATGATTTTGTGGGAGACTGCTCTCAGTTTACAACTAAGTCTTCAGGCAAGGTTTCTGCCGGGAGCACAGAACTCCTTAGCAGATGTGTTAAGCAGACAAATCATGGATCCCCACGAGTGGAAACTGGATCTTCATGTATTTCAGAAATTGACAGTGTCCTGGGGAACTCCAGACATAGATCTGTTCGCTTCTCCACTAAACCACCAGCTGCCAAAGTTTTGCACAAAGCGGTTTCATCACACAGCTTGGAAAGTGGATGCTCTTTCTTTCAGTTGGAAAAATCTTCATGTGTATGCCTTTCCACCTCTGCCTCTCCTCCCAAAGGTACTTCTAAAGGTCAGGCAGGACAAGCCAAGGATGATTTTGATAGCTCCAGATTGGCCTCGACAGCACTGGTACCCATTACTGAGAAGTCTAGTACAGAAGCCTCCATGGCCTTTGCCTTTGATTCCTCATCTGTTGTCCCAGGAGGACAGTCATTTGCTCAATGTCAAACTTCACTCTCTTCACCTAACAGCATGGCATATTCTGTTTTAAACCATAGAGGGTCTCAACTTCCACAACAAGTTTTGAATGTGATTTTGGAAGCTAGAAGGCCTAGTACAAGGAAAGTGTATGCAGATAAATGGAAGAGATTTTTATTTTGGAGTGCAGCTAAGGATTTGGATGTTTCTGAGCCTGATTTAAGTGTGGCTCTTCAATATCTTACTGAGTTATTGAACAAAGGTTTGTCCTTCTCTTCTATTAAGATTCATGCTGCAGCAATTTCAGCTCACTACGACTGTGACCCACCATTGTTTTCTCATCCTTTGTTCAAGCAATTTCTTAGAGGGGCAAAGAATATAAGACCCCCACGAAGGGCTCCTACTCCTGCTTGGGATCTCAGTTTTGTGTTGGAGAAACTCACTCTACAACCTTTAAAGCCTGCAGCTACTGCTGAGTTGAAATATTTGTCATGGAAGACTGCTTTTTTGTTGGCCATTACCTCTGCAAGAAGGGTTTCTGAATTGCAGGCCCTTATGGCAGTTGAGCCTTTCTTAATTTTCCATAAGGATAGGGTATCTTTACGTACTAATCCTTCCTTTATGCCTAAAGTGGTTTCTAGTGTGGCTTTAAACCAAACTATTCATTTGCCTACTTTTTATGCAAATCCCCAAACTAAAGGGGAAAAGATTTTGCACACTTTAGATGTACACAGGCAGTTGCGATATTATTTGGACAGAACTAAAGGGTTCAGACAATCTCAGCAGTTATTAGTTTCTTTTGCTTTGTGCTCTCAGGGCAAGCCCGTGTCAAAACAAACTATTTCTAAGTGGATTGGATTTTGCATTGCTTTCTGTTATTCCCATCATGGCAAAGAGATTCCAGCTGGGATTAGGCCTCATTCCACTAGGGCTACTGCCACTTCAACAGCTTTTTGAGGGGGTGGCTACTAAGGATATTTTGGAGGCAGCCACTTGGAGTTCAGTGCATACCTTCTCTAGGCATTACCACCTTCCACTGTACTCTAAATCCAGGGCTGGTTTTGCCACTGCTGTGTTGCAGGGCATTTTGGCAGCTCCTGCTTCATTATAGTTTAGCCATCCTCCCTTACCTCTGCTTTGGGATTCTACCCAAGTGTTAGGACTGCAGCAATGTGAGATGAAGAACATAGTACAGTTTTGTACCTACCATAAATGTAGATGTTCGAAGATCCACATTGCTGCAGTCCAATTTACCCTCCCTCCTTTCCCCTCTGTAGTTTGAGGTGGTTGTGTGGGTTGGGTTATCCATCTGAGGTATAATTGTATAATTGTATATATTGTATATATTGTACATATTTTTGGTGTTAGGCTGGTTGGTTGTTTAGTTGTTGTCTATGGTTTTGACCTTTCTTTTAGGGTCTTCTGACATCTGGGGCAAGAAAAGACTGAGGATATGGCGTCGGTCATGCGCATTTGTACCCTGACGTTCTGATGTCAGTCAAATGCGCCTTGACCGACGTCAGCCTTATACTCTGATATTCGGGCCGACCGAGGGACAGCGGACTACCCAAGTGTTAGGACTGCAGCAATGTGGATCTTCGAACATCTACATTTATGGTAGGTACAAAACTGTACTTTCTACCAGTGTGGTTTTCTGTGCACATACATTGTATTGGCTTCTAAGTTCAATAGTCATTTGCCACATAATGCCCCATTCGAACTGCTTTCTCTTTGTCCTATTACCTGCACCAAACACTGAACTGCAACATGGTGATACAATATTGTCTCCAACAAGTGGGACCCAAAAGGCTGGGTGACGTCATTACTTTTCTGTGTACTCATTGGGTATCTTAACAGTATTAAATGTTTATTAGACGTGAATTAGATATGTATTTTAAGTCACTGTAGTATTTTTCTGTGCAAGTGGAGGTACTATTCTCAAGCCTGCTTGCCACATCAGCTCCAACTCCAATTGCTGCCCCACTGTCCATTCAGTTGCCCCAGGTAAGTAAGAGCACAGAGAATGAGGGTTACATATTCCCTAACTAAAATGGAAGAAACTTAATAGTGAGGGCCACAAACCTGGCCCACAAATAAGTGGGTGAGATTATTACCAAGTGCAAGGATGCTGAGTCTGTGGGAGTACAGGAAAGCATTTGCTAAATTCCTCCATATAAGTAAGCTTTCTTCAAGCTCTGGGTTTGACCACTGCCCACACCAGCAGGAGTCAACCACTGTAATATAGGGCCCAGCAACCCCACCTTATAATTGAAAAAATGGGCCACACTTAAACAGCTGTTACAGCTCCCAAGCTGCTTTTCACATCTACATCACTGTCATGGTCATTTGCTGTAAAATATCTAAACAATATTTTATCAAAGTTGTTGAAGTAAGTGCTACCACATCAATGGCAAAACATACACCTGACAGTGCTGAATGCTAACTTATGCCGGAGGTTAATGTAGAAGCAATGGTTAAGCATGAACTGACAAAAAATGGGGAAATAAGTAGCAGTGAACAAATGGAATAGATGTTAGCAATTCTCCACAGTTTTCCAGATGTCTCATTTGTGTGAAGATAGTTCTATAGTAGCACAAGGTACTACAATAGTGCAACTGCAGCATTTAGTTAATTTTAACCAAGTAAACCACCTAGGCATTATTACTTCTTTACTGTGGTAACCTAGCATTGCTGCCTTATTTACTGAGATATTCAGTCATCCACTAGGCCACCATTTCTCAAATTGTAAGGCCAACCCCCCTGAGGAGTCCACTGACTTTTCAGAGAAGGCCTCAGCAAACATGACAATATTGAGAATGTAAAATGTAAACTCCTCTGTGTTGATTTTATATGGAATCGAGCAAAATGCAAACGGTTTATGAATATGTGTACTTGACTGCAAATTAGTGGTAAAATACTAATATATTATGCCGAGTCTTGATTATTTCAAGATTGTGAATATATGTTGGGGTTTATTCACTTTCATACAGTACAGCATATGCTTTTAAGTATGGAGAGGTCAATAACACTTTTTCGTTTATGGAAGGCTTAAGAACCTTTCTGTAATTTGAGGGATGCTTACTGTATAATCCAAGTACCTATCAGTGCTCAAGGCAAGTGGAAACTTGAGTAATCAAACCCAGGACTGCAGAGTGAAGTTAATTTTATAGCCTAAATCTTCTGCAATAAACTCCCAGGCATGAGACCAGACATAAGACATATAGTTGAAAAATGCTTTGCTGAGAGTAAATATATGCTCATAATTGTAGATTATTTCAACAGTTTAAGATTTAATTTGTCAACATTTTTACTTTGTAACCATCCTTATTGATGTAAACTTTGAAATGTGTTTGTGTGAACACTGAAATTCAGTGTTGCATCTAAAATAAAGAATTAAATTTTGGTGTGCAGTGAAATTGCTTACTGTAGATCTGAAAAAAGACAGGTATCACAGGTAGGATGTGATGTGAGGGAATATTTGTATTTGTGATATATACTTGTTATATATTTCTGTTTGCAATTATTGGAAAGTTTCCCTTTTAAGAACCAGTATTAACTGCATTAAAAGTAGTTTTGTTGTACCAAGCTGGATTGGTTCTGTACAACATAGCCTTAAATAGATACACCAGATCAGAGAACATTTTCATGATGTTAGTGGCTGCTTAAATAGTATAAAAAGATGTACCCAGATGGATGTGCATACAAATTTGTTCATGCATAGCAACACTCTTATTTGGTACATCCCATCTTATTGTCATCAGGTCCCTACGGGAGATGCAAATTCCCATTAAGCAGATGCGTATTGTATAATGTTATAGCAGCCAGTTATTCTTTTTATGTATTTATTTTACTGTATACTATATTTACTTATTTCCCAAACATCGTACATATATGCCTGAAGAGTACACATTTCTAAAAGATAAATTAAACTAACATAAAAATAGATAATGATGGTTGGCTTTTGCCCGAGTGGAAGAAAAACAAATGGGCCAAACTGGCCATGAAGAGCTGATGATCAGCACACTGTGTGATGAATAAATTAAAAAAATTAAGATTGCATATCTGCTAAAATGTACATAACTTGTCTAAAAAAGATGATATTTTAGGAGCCTTCTAAAAGAAAGACTCTGATGCCCAGCCCCTTATCATAGAAGGTAGCTCATTCCAAACTACCAGCATCAAACATACAAAGGACAAATGTCCAGGTTACTCAAGATGAGTTCATGGAACAACTAGCAGAGCCAATCCCTATGACTTTAAGCATCTGGCTTCAACACAGGACACCAGCAATCCATTCAAGTAAGCAGGACACAAGTCTTGTAGAACTCTCCAAGTCAGTAATAACATCCTAAATGCTGATTTGCCAGTGCTGATCAGACAGCAAGAGAATAGCATGGCAGCTACGAAATTGGGCCACTGACAACCTCACTGTGCAATTTTTCACTCTGTCAAGTTAGGTCACTTCTTGATCATAAACCATGTTGCAGCAATTTAAATGAGATAGTAAAAGTGTTTAGATTTGAAATAAAGACCCAGTTCAGGTGCATGTATCACCATACAAAGGTCTGAATATGGACTGAAGCTCCAGTACAGCTGCACGTTTCACCATACCAAGGTGTGTATATTGACTGACGGCCCAATACAGGTGCATGTGTCACCATACCAAGGTCTGTATAGGAATTGAAATCCCAGTACAGGTGCATGTGTCATTATACCAAGGTCTGTATATGGAATGATGTCCCAGTTCAGGTACATGAATCATTGTACCAAGGTCTGTATATGGACTGTAGTACCAGTACAGGTACATGTATCACTGTACTAAGGTCTGTATATGGAACAAAGTCCCAGTACAGGTGCATGTATCATCATACTACGGTCTGTATATGGAATGATGTCCCAGTACAGGTACATGAATCATTGTACCAAGGTCTGTATATGGACTGTAGTCCCAGTACAGGTGCATGTTTCACTGTTCCAAGTTCTATGTATGGAATGAAGTCCCAGTACAGGTACATGTATTTAGGCACCCTTGCAGAGAACTCTCTGTCCCTCTGTCCGTTGCTTGTCATGTTTGTACTGTGGTTAGAAACTCTTTCTATCTGACCCAACTAATAACCAAGGGCATCTTATCCAGAAGCAAAGAAGTCTTATGTCCATTGTACTCATCTCTTATCTACTCTGTTACTGAATGTAATGTCCCCTTTGATGTGAACTTATCAAAAAATATTATTCAGCTTAAGAAACCCCAGAGACTCATAACCAAAAAAGTCACAGGCCTTAAAGATTGTGTGTAAAAGTTTTTCTCTGCCATTGCTTTATGCTCTCACCATATAAAATGGGTTTTCTGATGCTAAAATATGTAGTTTTTATTTTAGTTATTTTAGTAGAACTATATTTATTAAGTTTAATAAAGTTGTTTTTATTTTCTGTATGCTGAACAGCTGCCCAATTGCTTCCTGAATCTGTGTCATCTGGCACTACCTTCTGATAATATAGTAGAGGGTAGGCATGTTTACTGTACCCTGCAACAGATTTCAGTACAAAATGAATAAGATGTTCAGACAAGAAATCAATAAATAAACAGTATTTGCACTTATTAAATCTCAAAACTTTTTTTTATTACCACATCAGCTGAACTCCATGAAAAAAACTATTCTAGTAACCTAAAGAACTATTCGCAAACAGCTTCCACTGTCACAAATCCTTGAGGTACATGCAATAATTGAAAAGAGGCACGTTTAGTATAGTGCATCACTTTAGCAGTCTCTCTGAACACACCTGAAAAACATACCCGCCACTTGAAATTCAGAGGGAAATTTAAAATGTACTGCTTCTTCAAATACTGCAGGTCACCTAACATCTACAACCTTCTTCCTCTGTCTAGCCTTGCTTTACTTCTCTTATCTGTTTTCCCACTGATTTGTGAATTATGTAGTACATAATGCAAATACTAATTATTTTAATTGAATCTTAGATGGATACTGCAATACTTATCCTGTTATATTAACTTTAAATGTCTTGTGTTGCTTTATCTCTGTACTTATCATAATAACAATCTACATTTTTGTATCTGCAATTCTTGTGTCAACTGTGGAAATATTTTGATCTAGTCTTTGCCTGAAATTGTTGACTTTTGAACAGTTTTATCTTTTTCCCCAATTTTGGAGTTTAGTCATGGTGCTCCGGGCACTAGAAATAAATTCCTAGCACATCTCTCAACTTTCCAGATTTTCGCAGAATGTCCAGATTTTTGACTCATGGTTTTTGGTCTGTTTATCATAAAATTTGTGTTTTTTGAGCAAATCACTGAGGTCTGAAGTCACTAAATTATGACATACATTTGAGTTTCAGACTTTATATCCTTCAGAAAATGAATGCTCACACAAATGCTGTTATTCCAACTTTATATGAGCATTATTTCAAATGTCCCTAATTTTGGGCCTTTGTCTCCCCCATAATGTTAGTCTTTGTCCAGATTTCTTGCCCTAAGAGGTTAAGAGGTATGATTTGTAGTTAAGTGTATTGTACTTAGCATACAGTGTAAACACACAGATGTCACACGTAGTACACAGTTGTCTGGTATGGAATGATAGCTTCATTGCATCTTTATCTTCACAGATGTACAAATTATTCTGAATGTTTTCTTTGCAGCACTAATCCCTTGGTGGTATAACATACAAAGTCACTGTGCAGTAGGGCTGTCATTGAGGTGATTCATATAGCTGTAGTTTTCTCCCTAAGAGTGATCAATCTATTGGTAGACAACAATTTATTACAAGGTATGCTAAGCACTGTACACCTTACTAAGAACCTTATCCTGTTAAATCTTACTTTTGTTACCTTCTACTTAAATAGAACTGTGTTTATTTATTTATTTAATTAGTGTCTAACTTAGTAAATGATTGTGCTGTGTATTCCTATTACGTAAAATCTGCTGCAGACTACAAAAAGCATGCCTACCCATGTAGTTTCTTCCCATTACTACATCAGTAGGCCGAGTTGTATGATCTCAAATCAAAAAGTAAATGGACAGTCGCTCAGCATACAGTAAAAAGAAACAAAACATTTATTAAAGTTAATAAATATTGGTCCAATGAAGCAGCTAAAGACTACAAATTTTAGAATCATAAAGCCCATTTCACATGATGAGGGTATAATTATACCAAAAAGAAATATTAAAAAAAAAACTTTGCACAGATATTTAAGACCCATGTTTATTCAGACAGAATGAACACACTGTTTTTAGAGTCTTGTTTCCTGTAGAATTTTTGATGATTTATGTTTGAGCTTTCAGTGATTAATAGAAAATGTTTTCCATGTGACAAGGCTAAACAGACCCCCACCACCACTACCATGCCTCAGAAAAGCATTGCCAGGCAATTAGCCACAACAAAGAATCTCATTGGATAGGCAGTTAGACTTCATACTTTACAATTCTGTCTGAAATGCAGCATAGTATACTTCAAGCCACAGTCTGTCCTTGAACAGGCATGTTCTTCACCAGTGGTATTCCAGCCTTCGTCTAGCTCCCAGCATATTTCGTAGGTTAAAGTCAAACCACAGCTCATGACTGGCAGTTGACATTGTATGTATGCAAACTGGACCAATGATAGCCAGTGCACAAGAAAGTGAATCAGGATCATCAACATTGTCTGCGCTAAAGAACTAGTTACTTATTTGACAAGCAACAGGTTCATCAGCATTATCCATGCTAAAGAACTAGTTACGTATATGTGATAAAGCAACAGGCTAAAGAACTAGTTACGTATATGTGATAAAGCAACAGATTCATCAGCATTGTCCATGCTAAAGAACTAGTTACGTATATGTGATAAAGCAACAGGCTAAAGAACTAGTTACGTATTTGTGATAAAGCAACAGGTTCATCAGCATTGTCCGTGCCAAAGAACTAGTTACGTATATGTGATAAAGCAACAGATTCATCAGCATTATCCATGCTAAAGAACTAGTTACGTATATGTGATAAAGCAACAGGTTCATCAGCATTGTCCATGTCAAAGAACTAGTTACGTATATGTGATAAAGCAACAGATTCATCAGCATTATCCATGCTAAAGAACTAGTTAAGAATCTGTGATAAAGCAACAGGTTCATCAGCATTGTCCGTGCTAAATAACTAGCTACATATATGTGATAAAGCAACAGGCTCATCAGCATTGTCCGTGCTAAAGAACTAGTTACGTATATGTGATAAAGCAACAGGTTCATCAGCATTGTCCATGCTAAAGAACTAGTTTAAGTATATGTGATAAAGCAACAGGTTCATCAGCATTGTCCATGTTATAGAACTAGTTACGTATATGTGATAAAGCATCGTTAGTTATGTTTCTAAAGTTCCTATGATTTACAAACCTCATGTCTGGTGGTGTAGCTGGTGGGAGCCTAAAATTGATGTAAACCAGATAATGGGTAGTATAAATATTTTACTAACTGGATTATCCAGCAGAGTTGAGGCCTATCTTCAGAGAAGAATCAGGACCAGTGTTTGGTTAAGTGAATTGATCAGAGTTAAGCAGCATGCAAATAGAATTGGGCAAAACAAACCCCAAACTACAGGAAGAAGCTTAATGGGAGATAATGGCAATAATCCATTACAATAAACCACTCAACTCACACTCATTTCTATTGTCTGAAGAAAAAAATATGATTATAAAATGTAACACTAGTCCACAATATAAAGGTAAAAAGATATTGTTAAACTTGAAGAAAAGTATATAGATAGATTTAGATAGATATTATATCTGCTCCAAACCTGTCTCATATTCTTCGACATCCTGACTGTTTTTCTGCATTTGGTATGGAAATGCTGCTTTCAGGAGCAGGTAGTCATGGAATTCATTAAAGTGCCCAGCACGAGCCACACAACTTGTGCTAAAAAACTCTTCTCCTGCAACATACCCATTTACAATTGAGAGACATGTTAGGGGCAATGAGGTAAGACCTCATTCTTGGCTAATTTGCACGTCTCTATGTTGCATTTACTATCACAACATGAACATCGTTGCTGATCTGCATTTTGTGATAGTACGCAGCTGCTCAGGTAGGCAGTGGTATTCGCCCTCCCAGTCAGTGTCCCACACGTATGCATGTACACAAACAGAAGCACACACACAAATATACCAGTCCCTACCTGTCTGCCCATCCATTTCCCCTTCCCATATTATTTGGAATACCATAATGGCATGCATCTATAATGACCTGAGTGTATAGTATATCCCCCCCAGACCCTGACTGCCATTGATGCTATTACTGCAATTAAGAGTACTACCTGGTGTCTAGGGCATTTCCCCACCCCACCCCAAATCTCAGTACTACTACTGGTGTCATTATAGCCCTTTAAAAGTAATCCCTGGTGTCTAGTGTTTCTCCCCATCATGTTCATGGCAGGTGGTTGAATGCAGCCTTTTGGCCATCTCTACTACTGCTATATCATGAGGAGGAGCATGCTAATCTACATGACCAAGTGATTTCTTGAATCACTTTGCTATGTAGAAGCCTTTCCTGGAGTTGGTTCTGGGGAAAGAGCATGTGGCTAATTAGCATATGCCTCTCTCACTCAGAATACCTCATTACCATTCAGCATGGTCACAGGGCTAGCCCTTCATGGTGCTGTACGTCTTCATGTGAGAAGACTGAGGTGGTGTACATGTCACAGTCCTTTCTTGAATTCCCCACCCCCGCCCATGTCTCATCTACTGTACTTTGTGTGAGCTGCTGTTCACATTCTGCAACTCTTTCCAGTAGTCTCCACATGCACACAAAAGGAATAAGTCAAGTTCCCCGATGCCCTAGTCAAATTTCCCCTAGTCAGTATGAATGTCACCTACGGTGTCCCCTGAAATGAGGCCACTGGTCTAGTAGAAATAACCCAGTGAAGAAAGAGCAAATAAACACAAATCTACATCCTGTAATTGACAGACCTATTTATATCACAACTTTATCAGAGTGTACTGGTAAAGTAAATTTAAACAAATATATGGATGTGTGTGATTGAGAGAAAGGATTGTTCCAGCAAACACAGTTTACTGAAACAATAACCTAACAACCCCCACATCATCAGGTGAACAAGAGATTAAATGAAAAATCATTTTTGCAGGTGGGCAAATCCTCCTGCACTCCTCATTTTGGGGGCTAAGCCCCCCCCCTCCATCTTTCAATATGTTAACTCTAGCAGTGGGGAAAAATAGAAACTTTGTTAGTGTCATTGTTATGTAATCTTGCTCAGTGCAGCATTAATCTCAATTCAACTCTTCATTTAGTATTTTGTGATGAAATGGGTGTCAATGAAATATACCCAACTCTTTAAATGAGAAAATTGGTAATTTTATTAGCATGGTCAGTGAAGGTGTGCATTCAGTATATCTTACTGACTGACTTAAATGTATGACCCCTGACAATGCCACCGGAGTGCTGTAAAATCAGTATAGTACATATCCCCCTTTATATCCCACTGCTTAGATAAAGGTCAGTATAGATTACCTCACAGAGGAGGGCAAGTGCTGTTATCTGGCTATCATTAGCCATTGTAAAGGGGAAGTCGAAAGATAAAAGTAGAACTATAAAGTCGAATACAGAGCTATGTGGTGTCTTTAAAGTTCATCAGTGTAGTAGGGCAGACACAGAGAGGAGCAGAGAAGGTAAAGTCTGCTTACTAACCCTGCTTCCTAAAAGACGAGCACTAGTTTCAAAATAAATGGAGTTATTTTAAGTTTGCACAATACTGTATTTGCATTTCAGAAGCTGCTTCTTCTCCCAAAAAAGTATGTACACTTTTAGGTATTTCTCTGCGAAAATGAGAAATTTAGCAGATTTGTTTACTTATTTTAATTATTTATTGCCATCTGTTTACTGGGAAAGTCCAACTGAGCAGTGCCATTTTTCAGCGGCGGCCTGGGAAGAAAACTCCATTGGATAGAGGATAAGGGGAAAAAGTTTTTTTTTTCATGTTTCATAGAAGTGCAGCATGTTTTAAATGTGATTTTTTTTTCTTGTCAGAAACATCACTGTCTTCTCCTTCTGAGTTCACATTTTTTTGTTTTTATATGAAATAATTAAGAGTGAATGCTCCTTTCTCACCTGGCTTTCATTAATATTCTTAATTGGTTTTGGACATTCATTGTTTATCCACAGCATGACAGCACTGTGTGACCTTAAGAGACAATGGGTTTTCGCAAACTGCAGAGCTTACTGAGGAAAAACCTGGGGACAGCAATATTAATAAAGATAATTCCATCTCATTATCTGTAAAACAAATGTCAGAGCTGATTTCTTTTGTTTTATCTTTTTATTTAATTTTAAATAAGATTGACAAAACATAATAACATAACAAAATATTTACAACGATAAAACAATAATAGCAAAAGTATATACAAGGTCCATAACAGAAATAATGTCATATACATTTCTAAAATGTTTCTAAAAGATCTTTAAGTTTTAACCACGACAGTAATTTATGCGTAACATTTGTTGTTCTAGCCTTTTCAGTTAGTATTTCACTGTTACAAACAGTCTTCGATAAAGAAATACATTTAGATAATGAGAGGAGGATTTTGGAGCTGATTTCTAAAGGCCATGCAAAACAGATATGAAGATGGCTACCTAGAATTAATAAACTATAGTAAACATTTTCATCAACATAGAAACTGTTAGTTGTTTTGTGTAAAGAACATTGAACTCAGTAGCCTGTTATAATTTTATAAAGCTAGTCTTATCTGTATTGTTGTCTTTTTGTTTAATTGGTCACTGTTAACGTATATTCTAGAGGACAAACAGTAAAACGCAGCTCACCTACTGACATTAGAAGAATGATTTATACTTTTAATGCAGAAGCAGTGCCTGGAAGTTTAAAAAAAAACATGCTTGCAGCAAATGACCTTTTGATAATATTGAATAATTCCCCTTTTTTCTCAAGTTGTTTTTCCTCTTGCATTTTTGAAAAGGGCAAAATAACATGCACTAAAACTAATGTCTAATAGTATTGTTTTCAGCAGATACTTAAAGCTACAAATAATAGTACATTTAAGGATAAATGTAGAAATGTATTTTGAATTTTTTTTACATATGTACAAACAAGCCAAAGATAAAACACAAAGGTTTCTTGATCCCATGCAGTTGTTGCGGCTACCTATGATCGCTCTTTTACCCAGTATGATAGGCTGCCTCTTTTTCCTATTGATATATTTTTTTAATACACTTTCATGTCTTGTAGTGTTTTCAGGGTCTACACAGGAGTGTTTAAAATCTTTTTGACACTGTCCTATAAAACTGAGCACCAAAATAAATTGTACTGCAGGGAACTTTGGTTCTCACCCCCCCCCCCCCCCCCAACATAATGCCACATCATCTTTAATATAATTCCCACCAGATTTGGTGTCAGTTGGTTTTCTGGGCTGAGAGTCCCTGTTGTGATTCTTCAAAATGGTCCTACATTGGTATACATTTGGAAGCTGGTTGGCCAAGTGTAGAATGTAGCATATCATCTGATTTTGCCCTAAACTGACAAGAGATTCCATAAAATTAGTGCATGGAGATGTGTTCTGCACATCAGCATGGGTACTGTTACCTTTGCTTGGAGTCAAGAATTTTCACATTTCAGAATATCAGTTTTGGGACTGTGCTGTTCAGATCTGTTTGTCAGAATACTTTCCAAAAGTACCATAGTTTTGTAGGACATGAAACTAAAGAAACCCCTTCCTACAGTAATAAACTTAAAGTTATGGTAACTATGTTTGATCAAGTAGGTTATGAGCATACCTAAGTGTGGAAGGGTGGAATCTAATATCAAGATCACCCCATGATGGAGCTTTGGTTCATTTTGTCTTCTTCACCACCAGGCAAAAATCCAAAAGGACCCACATTTGGTAACATACAGGCACTTATTTCAACATACATTGCAATGTAATTAATTTGATACACAAGTGCATACTTCTTTCAAGACAGCCTGTTCTTTTTCTGAACTTGTATAGATCTCTTCATGTTATTTTCATTGTTGCCCAAGTTTTGCATTCAGATGCTTGAATATAAGTACACAAAAGTGTCCATATTGAGTCAGATTAGTAGACAAGACCTGTAACAGCATTGCACTTTTTTGTCGTATGGAGGATAATGACATGGTAGCTGCTGCAGCTGCCAGTAATTTAATTATTTGCATCTAAGGTGCTATAGGGAGACGTTTTTGGCCTAGTTTGTGACTAAAAATTAGGCATCCTTTGAGAGCTTCTTATGCTGAGAGCAGCAGTAAGGCATAAGTCAAAGTATCACATGAACATCGAGCACCCAGAAACTGGGTCCTGCAGAAGTTAGTGTTTAGCTGGATTCCAAGTACATGTAGGTGCTGAGCTCTTCCTCAACTTGTGAGGACTTAAGTCCACACCCATTCATAACTCATATATTCATTTCCTTTTGTACAAAAAAAATTGAAAGCTGCATATTTCAATTTCAGTGTAATTGTGTTCTCATCCCTTATACATTTCTTACTTCTTTCATTTGCACCTTTTAATTTCACTTTTAAGCATCTACCACCTTCAGTAGACTGTGTGTTATCTTAACCTTTTAGCTAGTCTTTTGCAATGCTACATTCCTGTTTCTGTCAAGTACCCCCAGCCAACTGAACAGGCATCTTTACCCATTATATCATACTGAGACAATATATGTTGTATTACCTTTTTATGCCCTGCCAAAATGACATTTACACTTATCACTTGCCTTTCCTGTCCTTCTTCCCACTGCCCAAATACTGATATATTTAATTTCTGCCTTTTATGTTCATTGAATTTTACATCCACCCCTACAGACATCGTTACACACCTTCCTAGTGACTAATCAGCTAATGTCATATTAAAGCCATTTAAAAAATTCAGTAAGTCTTTCATTAAGTATCATGGAAACACTCTTGATAACCACTGCTTCTTGTGTTCTGACTGTTTTTTTATATTTCAGCAGTCATGTTCTCCTGATTCACAACATTCTTCTCACTCATCAATATCCCAGCAAGAATGTAGGAAACATCAGTGCCTTATTTTTACAGTTTCTTTATATTTCTCAGTCCATAAGGACAACAAGCCCTACAGAATTTCTGTGTCATCTTCATCCATCACAGTGGGAGGGTAACCATCAACGTCAAACTTTCTTTTTCAGACCACAGCACACTATCCTGCATCTGGCAGTTAGTGCAATGGACTAAGCCTTTCATCTTTTAATAGTCTGCTTCCTGTAGTCAAGGGTATAAAGTACATATGACTCCTTCCACCTCTGTTTGCGTACTGTGTGACTCTGAGCAAATAATTTAGCCGGACAGTACTGCTAGGTCACTCCTGAAAAGGGATAAGTGTTCAGTTGGATTAATTGATTACCAATAAAATTAAATGAAATTAAATTAAACAGCTACTGTACATTCCTCACCTTCAATTGGCCGTTCTGCCTAATCACTTACTTGTTTTCTACTTTCTTTTATTCACCAGTCGACTCCACCCCTTTATATCCTGTTTTAATTGTTTTTTTGTTGTTATTGTTATCCACGTTCCTTACATTAGCCAAGCACAGCAGGCAAAATCTTTAGCTTAATTATCTGTAGAGGACAACAGTATCATTCACACTCCAGTAACCTCCTACTGTAAATAACAAAATGTCACAGCATTATATATTTTTTTAAATCAGTCTGCCCACCAGTTATAATGGCTGTTTAATGTATTTCATTGCATTACAAACATGTAAAGGACAGTCCCTCATTTCACTGGTACCACAGGTTCATAGATTAGTACTAAGCTAACTGCCCTTGTGAGCCATTTTAAGCCTAGCCAATTATCCCTTGTGAGACTCAAACCCCGCACCTTGTGTTTGTAAGGCAAACACCTTAACCATTAGGCCACCCTCCCTTGTGAGATGTTTTCCCCAGTGATTACACATTAATCGTGATAAATCACTCTCTGTTAACCCAATTGACATTTACCACTGCACTCCTAAATATAACAAACCTAGTCATAAACAAGGGTGTTTGTTTCGTCATCATCATTAACCTCCGTTTCCCCATCTTCTACATTTGATTGGGGTGTTGTGTCAGTTGTCACCATCTCTCTAAATGTTATGCCACTCTTCTGCCTTTTTCGACAATCATGCCTGATTGTCACGTCTTCTCTCACATAATCCGTCCATCTCTTAGCTGGATGCTGTCATTTCTCCTTGCCTTCTTCCTGGCTGTCCCAAATCTTCGTCACCAGATTGTCTAAGGCTTTTCTTCTAATGTGCCCAAACTATTGTAATTTGTTTTCTTTGACCTTTTCTGCAGTTGGAACTACATAGGCACCTGCTCTGATGTCATCATTTCTTCACCTGTCTCACAGTGTGCATGCTACCACCCATCTCAGGCACTTCATCTGCATCACCTCTTGCTTCCTCACCTTCTCAGCTTTTGTTTATTCATGTTTCTGTGCTCTGCAGTAGCACTGGTCATACCACTGTTTTGCACAACTTACTTTTCAGATTCTTTGTCATTCGTATGTCATACACAACCCCTGACACTCTGTTCCAGGGGTCTGCAGCCACTCTGATTCTATCTTTGACCTCCTCATTCAGGCGTTCCTTCTCCACAACCACATCTCCCTGATACTTGAAGCTGTTATCCTGTCCACTGTTTTCCCTGCTATCTCAATTTTCAGCTTCTTTTGATTTCCCCTATTTGCTACCATTATAACTGTCTTTTTTCTACTGTTTCATCCCATGTGCCTTCAGTTTTGCATTCCATTTTCCTATCATTTGCTGAAGTTCTTGTTTAGAGTCTGCCTTTAATGATACACCATCTGCATTCAGCAGCTTTGTTCAACTGTCCCCATCAATCTCTTTGCTAATGTAGTCCATCACAAGTATAAACAGCAGCAGGTTCAAATCTAAATACCTGTGCACACTCACTCTCACTGGGAATCCCTCTATGAGACTGAATACTGTTTGTACTTGAGTCATTGGGTCCTTGTATATAGCCTGCACTAATTCAACTAATGTTTCTTGGACTTCAAACCACAGCAGGACTGCCCAAATCACCTTTCTTGGGACCTTCTCATATGCTTCCTCCAAGTCTAGGAATGTCCAGTTGGAGTCTTTCCTCATTTTTGGCTTTTTCTTAACTATCTGCCTCACTGCAAACATAGGGTCAGTTGTACTGCATCCTGATCTGAATCCAAAGTGCTCATCTCCCCTCTTACTTTTTATTACTTTCTGTATTTATCAGTCACCCTCTCCAGCACTTTCACACAGTGTGGCAGGCATTAGACACCTCTGTATGGCCCACAGTTATAGGTGTCCCCTTTTGTTCTTGTCCATTGGCACTAATACTTATTCTCCAGTCATCTGGGATATGCCTTTCTCTTCGTACTGCTGTGAGTACCATCAGGAGCCATTTCTCCCCCTAACACACCCAATGACTTGATCATATGTGCAGTGACCTTTTGTGAGCCTGCTGCTTTCACTGATGTGATTTCCTTAGTGCTGTTCTTACTTCTAATAGAATGGGCTGCACAGCTTCTGTAGGATGTTCTTCATTCACAAGCTGCTGGAAGTTCTCCTTCCATCTGCCTTAGATGTCCTGTGGACTGCAGAGCAGATATTAATGGCATCATTTATGATCGGTGTTTGTTTAGTGGCTCTGATTCCATGTTCTTTGCTATTGCAAATGCTCTCTTAGCTTCTTTGTTAGCCAAGCAGCATTCCTTCTTAGCGTAGTCCGTCTTTTCTATCTCCTACTTTTTCCAACATTCTTTCTTTGAATAACTTCCTTGACTTCTGCATTCCACCACCAGCTTTCCTTATGCAACTTCCTTCCATGCCTGACTCCACTGCATATCTATTCTATACTCCTCACACATGCTGCTTTGAGGCACTGCCATTCTTCTTTAACTCCACCTATCTCCTCTTCTTCCTGAGGTGCTAGAGTCCCGTGTATTTCTTTGAACTCTTGTACTTTCTCTCCAGTTAACTTCCAGGTCTTCAGCCTGGTCTCTGTTGACCTTAGAGCCTTCTATAACCAAAATAATTGTGCCCACCAGTGGTTTAAGCTGTGGGACGACTGTTTCACTGGGGATGACTTTTCAATCACTGTTTCTACCCCAGTACCTTTTCCTTACTAGGAGGAAGTCTGCTTAAGCTGCATGTTGGCCACTCTTGTTTGCGAGACTATGACTGTCTCTTTTTCTGAACCATGTATTGGTTGCCATCAAGTCATTTGCCGGGCAGGAGTCTAGAATGGCATTTCCTTCTTTATTCCTGTTGTCCCACCCATGATAACCCAGGCAGTCCTCATATCCTGTTCTGTCTGTCCTGATATGTATATTTGTCTTCCACTATCAACACCACGTTGTCCTGCTTTATCTAGTAAGTCTTGCAACTGATGCCTGAATGCACTCTTTTCCTCACTATCACAACCAGACTGTGAGACATAGGCTGAGGTTATGAATAGTGCCCTATCCTTACAATGGAGTCTGATTGCTATGAGTCTGTCACTAATTATAGGTTCATGCATTCATATTTATAAGCTTGGCTAACGACCACCAGGGCCTTTATAAGGTTAGCCATCCAGTCCATCCAATTGTGTCCCTATGTATCATGGGCATTTATTATGAGGGCTGTGCTATCTAGGAAGTTTCTAGAGGTTATGTGTGGGGGAGAGGGTTGTTAGTTTAGGTATTGCTGTTTGCTTGTGTCAGAAACATGGGGCCAGACCCAGGGAGAATTTTCCATCCATTGGTGAAGGTTGTGCTTAAATAGAGTTAGGGATGGAATCTGCTTTACATGGATGGGAAGTCTGTTCCAGAGTGTAGGGACCATCAGAGACACATATCTGTCTTGCCATCATCAAGGACCTAATAAATAAGGATAAAGGGAATCTCCAAACTCTGGATCCCACACAGTTTGGTTTTGTGAAGGGTAGATCATGCCTGCTCAACTTGATTGACTTCTATGAGTCAATAACCAGAGCTGTGGATGAAGGCAAGGTGGTTCATACAGCCTACCTTGATCTGGCCAAGGCCCTTGATACAATTCCCCACTCAGGAATCATATAAAAACTCACTAAGCTAGGCATCAACCCCTAAATCACTAGGTAGGTTGCAAACTGGCTCACAGGTAGAATCCACAGTGTGAAAGTAGCTGACTCCAAGTCAGACTGCTGACCAATCACGAGTGGAGTTCCACAGGGTTTGGTCCTGGTTCCTCTCCTGTTTGGTATCTACTTCTCTGAAGTCCAGGCCAACACGAAAGGACTCTGGCTGACAAAGCTCACAGATGATTGCAAGTTGGGAACTATTATTAACTCCCCAAGTGATGTTGACATCCTACAGAAAGGCCTCCCTCAGACCAACGACTGGTGTCAGAACCATGGCCTTAAGCTCAATGACAAAAAATGTGTTGTCATCCCCCTTGGGAAAAACCCATTTCCCTTGAATTACCACATTGATGGTAGTCCACTGAACACAGAAGGCATTATAAGAGATCTGGGAACACAAGTTGACAGCAACCTCTCTTTTGACCACCAAATTGCCACTGTGGTCAGAAAGTCCTTCTTTGTGGCACATCTCATTACGAAAGGTTTTGCATCCAGGAAGAAAGAAGTAATTGTCTCCCTCTGCTCTTCCCTCATTAGGCCAATCATGGAGTACAATGCCCCATTTGGCATGTACCTCACTAGACACCTGCAACAACTGGAGAGGCCACAAAAGTACCTCACAAAGAGGATCCTAGGCCTTAAACACTTGTCCTATATGGACAGACTCAAAAAACTCCAACTATTCTCTGTCTCATATTGCCTACTTAGAGGCGATCTCTGCTTGACTTACAAAGCCATGTCTGGCCCAGCTCTGTTAGAAATGCTACCTCTAAAGAAATCAGTCCCTCCACACCACGTGCATTAGAGACCTCAACCTCATTACCACAATCAACAGGACATGCTGGAGGGACAGGTTCATAACCCAGAAACTGTCCATGCTCTTTAATAGACTTCCCATACATGACAAGCAGAGCACCTCACTGGCCCTCTTCAAGTGAGTGGATGGGAAATAAAAAATTCACCCCGGGGATCACTCGAGTGGCTCTACTCGACAGAGGCACTTTGAACTAAGGTCGGGTAGCATGATGCCAGGGTAATCCTATGGACTAGGCTTGTAAAGGCTCCAGGGCCATTAACCTAGTACACACCTATGAACCTATGTCACAAGCAAAATTTAAATTATTGGATGTAGTGGTTCTGATGTTGTTCATTTTGTGGATGTGCAAAAGGTCCACCGGTGTTGGATCTGAAGATGCCTTGTATGTCAGGCTTATATTGCCTTTCTGTAAATTGTAGGAGACAGAGTATACAGATAGGGCTTTAATGTGATCTAGATCTGATAAAGGCTGAATAAAGTGGCACTATGACTTCCTTGGACCTGGATGCCATACCCATGCTTATAAGTTGGGTGACTAGAATGCTTTTCTTACTACCTCAGTCACATGGTGGTCAAAGACCAAATTACTCTCTACATATGTTCCCAGATCCCTAACTATTGGATCAACTCTTAGGGGTGTCCTATCAATGGAATAATTAGGCTGGGTGGCAGTTTTCCAGAAAGGAACTATAACAGTTTCTTGGGATTGAGTTTTAGTCTGTGACTTTGGCACCAGTCTTTTGTCTATGTTATACCCTCTTCTAAGATGTTTGTGTCATGGTGGAACCTGTGTAAGCTCCCAATTTGCAGTCATCTGTGAACTTGGTCAGCCAAAGACCCTTAACATTAGGCTTTATCTCTGAGAAGTAGATGCCAAAGAGGAACAGTCCTAGTATGAAGCCCTGATGTACCCCACTGGTGACCAGTCTCTTAGTGGAGGTGGTATCACCAGTCCTGACTTTCTGGGTCCTGTCTTTGAGCCAGCTGGCAATCCAGCAAGTTATTTAGGGATTTATGCCCAGTTTGGTGAGTTTGTCAACTCTGTCTGAGTGGACTATTGTATTGAATCCCTAAGCCTGGACCAGGGTGGTAGTATGCACCATGTTCCCCTCATTCATTAGCTTGGTGACCTTCTCAGAGTAGTCCAACAAGTTTAGTAGGCATGATCTTTCCTTGACAAAGGCAAACTGGGATGACATCCCTCACTGTTTTCTGAAGCTTCTCCCTCACCACACTTCCTACATCATTTTCTCATCTGTCCTCCACCTGAGTAGTAGATTCTGGATACCAGGCTACGTGGCTTTGCTACTTTGCTGTTCCATCTTGTTTCCTAGATACAGGGGATGTCCAACCTCCTCCTCCTTGCCACCATGTCATCCACTTCCATGCTGCTTCCTGTCAGTGAACATAATCCTTAGTGCATGTTTGGCAATTTGATTGGTTTTAAATTTAGCTCTTACTTAACAGAACTATGCCACTGAATGCAAACTGGACAGTGGCCAGACAGGCTGATTGTTCCTATCTCAGGCACATATTGGCCAGTAGTAGCACATAGACCCCTATTGGCTTTGGTCCCTGATGTAGCTTGGAGTAGGTTGGGTCCTCAACCCAGTTATCACCAGCAAATACCCATGCCCAACAACATTAGTCAGTGTGGCCAAATCACCTCGAATCAAGTTTTAAACCATTGAGTGACTAGCCTTCTTATGGAACGAAGTATGTGATCCATGTTCTCCTATCTAGAGGATATTTCACACCACAGCTGATTGCCAAAGCAGTTTATCTATACAACTCTTTACCCAATAGGCAACATCTAGAGTCTGTGCTACTGTCCCCATTCTTGGAGGAGTTTGAGGTAGAAACACCCATTTTTTTGTGAGGTAGTAGGAACCCCACAGAGAGACAAAGAGAACATGCAAACTCCACTCAGGCTTTGGCCAGAGGTCAGGATCAAAGCTTGTACCTCATGCTTGAGAGGAGATAACCTTAACCAATATGCCAAGTGATGTTTCAGATAATGTATTATTCTTCTGAATAACTATACTTTCAGGCACATTGTTTATGTTTCCTATATCATGCATATCCCCTCAAGTATCTGATTAATCATTACCATGTGTCAATATAAACTATAATCAAAACAAATGTAACAAGACAACTAGAGCTTTAAAATAAAAATCTCTGTGATGGTTAATAGTTTTCCAAATAGTCTGATGTTGTATTACACAGTTATCAGCATGAACCCATTATAGTAGCTCCAGTATTGCAAGAAAATCTTACAAGCACTTGATGAAGCTTCCCAATTTACTATTATGACCTGTTTTCAAAATAAAAGATAAATAAAATTTAGGGAGCATTTAAATATCACATTTTAACCTCCCACAATTTAACTAATATCAAAATATCTACAGATCTTTGAGATGTGAGTGAACTCCACTCTATGGAAACATTGTAGCTTACTCAAACTAGGGTAAGATTAGGCCAGAGAAAAACTATAATTAAATTGGAAAGGGCTGATGATGAAATGGGGGAAATTGAAGAATAAGGAGAGAGTGGGAGTTTGGGGGATGACTGCAGTTAGGGGTACAGAGAATAGTCAAGCAGGGGCTGAAATTTATGGGAGAAAACTGGCAGAGGAACCCAAGGAATCAGGAGCAAATAACTAGAGTGGGAAGGTAATAGAATAGGAATAGGCCAAGAAGACATTTAGACTGCAGGCTAGAGACTGCCTTCCCTATCGGGGATTGATATCAGAGTATAGGCAAAGAGAAAGGGATAGAGGAATCCTAAGTGAAAGACCTGCTCTGGTAGAGTTTTTAGTTGAATCTAGAGCAGGAGCTGCTGTTAAAAAGGGTTAATTAGTAAGGCATATAAAATATTACATGATAACTATAGGAATCATTCCGAAGATGAGGGGGTTGGGAGCTGGCATGATGGCTAAGGTGTTTACTTCAAGGATGCAAGGTACAGCGTTTGATTTTCACCTTTGAAAGGGAAATTGGCTGTGCTCACAATGGCCCCCAAGGGCAGCTAGCCAACCTATGATCCTAAGGAGGTTAGAAAAGATTGGAAAGAAAGATTGTATAAGCAATTCACAAGGAAACAATGGGAGGACATTTGTATGGCTCTCAAGTATGCAACAAAATCTAAAAGGTTTAAGATTTTTACTTGTAATTGTTTGTATAGGTATTTTTATACCCCAAGCAGACTCCAAAGATTTTTTTCTTAGATTGAAAGTAAATATTTGCGGTGTAGTAGTAACAAAAACAATAGAGGTAAGTAAATCCAGTAGGTGGTAGTCAAGATAAAGTATGACAAAATCCAAAACCACCAATGTGGAACCATGCAGAGCTAAATCTTTAATGAAAAACAGTAAACAATTCAGAGGTAAATCTTTGAACCATGCAGAGGTAAAGCTTTAATGATAAACGATGAACCATTCAGAGGTAAATCTTTAATGAAAAACAACAGGCGCTTCTGTGTTCCAAACAACACTTGTTAATTGTTTTTCATTAAAGATTTATCTCTACATGGTTCCACAAATTTTGAGGGTGTGATGGGGATTAAAGTGGTAAATGGAAACATATTTTTTTGGGAGTGTAATGAGTTGGCAGACTTCAAAATTCCCTGCTATGTACTGTGTTGGAACTATTGGGTGAACAAATGGATGTAATTAAGGAAATTATTTTTTCAGCTGGGATACAGGATCTGAATTGCCTAGACACAGTAAGGCCTTGTTAAGTTTAATTCTGGTGGCTGCCGAAAAAAGCAGTTACTAGAAAATGGAAATCAAAGTCTAATCCTACTGTATTTGAAGTAGTGAATATTGTAACAGAGAAAAAAGAACTGGAAGTGGGATTTTTAGAAAAGGGTCAGAGCAAATTAGATAGAAAAATGGAAATTGTGGCAACAATACACACAGAATAATGTTCTGAAGGAGGAGTGAGATTTAGGAGAAGGCAGGAATTGAGTAATTTATGTAATGTTAGATCGATGATAGTTATAAAAAAAACATATGTGATGTGTATCTTAGAATCTAGGACCATGTTAATATTGTTTGTTCTATTTTATATAAATGTATGTTTTGTCTGTGTCTTAAGTGATCGTTCAGTAAAGGTGTTACAAAAAAAAATAGTCCAGAGAAAGTCCTGAGTGAGCTGCAGATGCCCTGAATTTGAATTGTTGCTCAGGTGCCTGTAGAGGGTGGGAGTGAGAAGCCCACCCATTCTGGGGGGAAGGAAGCAGTTCTGGCTTAACACAAAGATGACACCTAGTGGAAGCATTAGGTATAAGCCAGTGGGGTTCCAGCCTGTTAAGGCCACACTATCACAGTGCACCTCACAACTTACAGGCCAAATGAACTCGGAGTACAAAGGCACACTTCTACTTGGGAGACAGCAGTGGTGGAGCTCAGAGGAGCAACTGAGGAAGGAAGGATTCACCCAGATTGTGAGAGTAGTCTGCCCTGAAGTACCAGCACACTGTCCCACTTCCTACCACCCTACTTCCTAAGTCTTACCAAGGGAAAGCAGAGACACTTTATTCCCAAGCAGAAATATATGGGTATATATGCAAATGAAGCAGCACAGCAATAGTGTATTGATTAGAGCAACCGCCTAATCACCTGGCCTAGGAATGCCTGGTCTCTGTACCCGGTGAATGACTGGACTGATTGGGTGCCAGTTGTGGACGCATCGGGCAAGGTCCTGACGGAGAGCAAAAAAGAAAAAAAGTGAACCACAGAGAAAGAGAGAGAGAGATAGAGATACACACACACACACACACACACACACACACACACACACACACACACACACACACACACACACTGAAAACAGAACTTTACCTTTATAGCGTACTCAAAAAAGAACATGGTTTAATTTTAGTTTATTTATTTATTTAGTTTGTTTACCAGGGTTGTACACTGATCACAACAGACCATTTGTAGGCACATCCCAGAAAGTCATCTTAGTCACCCATAACTGGGACATTGCCAATGTCTGTAACTTTATTGGACAGTCTTGGTTGATATATAACAAATCACAAATCATTTCCCTTAAACTGCTAGTCATGTTGAACTTCCCAGACTATCTAACCATCCAGCTCAACCTTTCCTCCCACTTGTCTTCTATTCCTCCCGTTGTAGTAGTGTGTGTCAGTTCATTAGTGTTCTTTTTCTGTTTTCTTTAATTTTTATGTCTATACACAACTTTTGCAACCATTATCATCTAGAGATTATCCAGGAGCTGCTTGACTCTAAACTGTGTGTGTGTGTATGTGTGTGTGTGTGTGTATGTGTGTGTGTGTGTGTGTGTGTGTGTGTGTGTGTGTGTGTGTGTGTGTGTGTGTGTGCGTGGTCATCTGGTTATTTATTTCGACTCTGGTGGTTCTACTAATGATTCTGCTCATCCGGGACCCCATCAAGGAAGGTCCTCAGTGTTCGATATACAGATATGTTTTTATCTTATAAGTTGACCTAATAGAATAAACTCCTTGATGGTTGAGGAACATCCACACTCCATCTTCCAATTGTTGGGTGTCTCTCCCGTCAGCCATGGCTTTTGACATTCCCTGTATGTTGTAAAATATTTACCTGTGTATTACTTGTTAGTAATGCAAGCATCAAATCCTCCTTGTCGCTTCTTGGTTTGTGGGGGGAGCATTCACTAGTGATAAGGAGTAAAACAACAGGCTGAGGGGATATGTGTGCTTATGTATCCAGCATTTTGTGCCATGATATGCATCAAAATTAACACCCTGGCATCTCTAGATGTAGAATCTTTCATGTTTTTGCCAGATGATACTTGACGGGGAAGACAAACTCAACCAAGGATCCATCAAGAAGGTCCTTTCTTAGATAAACCAATAAAGTAAGAGTCGTGTCTCTTATTTTTCAGTTGAGAGACATAGTGTTATAAAGTGCAGATGCTTGGCACAGCTTTCCAAGACTGCTGACTAATGTTTATTGGGGTCTGTATCATATATTCAAAATTCCAAAATGTTGAACACCATACGTTTGAACTTGGAATTTCGAATATTGAAAACATTGCACGCTCAGAATAGCAATTTTTTTCCCAGGGAAAAAATTCACTGTTCCGAGAAACATACACACAACACAAGCACACCAAAATAAATAAACCACATACATACAGTTAACAAAACCGAACTCCACACTAAACCACACATACATTACTAACTATCCACTTACCTTAACCCGCATACTAACCCTAAGGTCCGTAACTATTGCACACATACCCTATGAAACTATGCACAAACAAAGCAATAAATACGCACACATGTTTGTGTCTTTCGGCTTTTCACGGTTAGGGGTCGCCACAGCAGAACTCCGGTCCGCTAATGATTGGCAGTTGATTTATACATACCAGCTTGCCAGGCCTGACACACAACCTTCAACGAAGGTACGCCCATTCACGCATGTCTTCACGCAGAAGACGCTCTAGCTGAGAATTGAACCGGACAGCGCCTTACTGTGAGTCGACAATGCTACCACAACACCACCACCGCGGGTTAATAAAGACACACACATACAGTTAACAAAACACAACCGTACACTACACCATACATACATTACTAACTATCCACTTACCTTAACCCGCACCCTAACCCTAAGATACGTAATTCTCGCACCACAGTGGAGGAAATAGCGAAGCCACGGAATGGCCCACAGAAATCTTGCCCTAGGTAAGATTTCGATGTTCCGGGACTTTTAAACATTCGATGTTTTGGGTTTAACGTTTTGACGTTCGGCATTTTACATGTTTGGAATTTTGATATAGACTCGTTTATTGGAACCTTTTATAGGCCAATTTTAAATAAGACTGAAAGACAACATTGCATGATGAAGTATCATTTTATCAGGCACTGCATTGTTAAAGCTTATTTCCTAAAGTATACTTCTTGCCTAATAATAGATTGTCTGTTGATGAAATATGCCTGATGATGACTATTACTTCATCTTATTTGACCAGATAACATAAATCGCATGGGATTCAGTGCCATTGTTTGAGTAACTGTACTCCATAATATATTTCATTTTTAATATAAACACTTTGCAGCTCTGCTCAGTGTTTACCAAGTATGTTGAAGTTTGAAAAGTTAGTTTGTATGTTTTGGTTCCTTGCCAAAATGCTACTGCATTGTAAAATATGTCAGCCATTATGGGATCTTTAACTTATCCTTAATAGATATCTATTTAAATCTTTTATTGCCAAATATGCAAGCTATAAATTCATACTGGCTAAGTCAGCTGCATTTTCTCTTTTTAGGCTGCTTGCAACACATCAGCCACACTTAATCAATAATGCATTAATATTACAACCAGCATCTTCCATAGGCTGTTTGCTTTCTGGCTAGTTGAATTTTTGTTGGTATATTAGTCCTTCAAATACGTTGAGTACTTAGTTGAAAGACAAAGATACTCCCCAGGATTCAAGTAGCTTGGTGCAAGGATGGTTTTAGCCTTGTGCCGAGAGTCCTCACTACTGATGGTGCAGCAGCACCATATGAATATGTATGAGGGCGCACCACCACACCCTCGACGTGCACAGGAAACATGTGCGAGTGCAGGGGGCATGTACAAGTGCTCTACGGAGGCGTAAACATGCCCCAACACTTGCAAAACCTACTATCCCTACTAGTAGAGCCCACCCCTAATAGTAAGTCAGTAATTCAGTGTCCGTGGATACTGAAATGTATGCTAAGCATACAAGAGTGTCAACGAACAGTGAAATAAAATCGAAGTAGTAAACACACAAGCACGTAGTGGAATGTTGAGCCCTGTCCCTAGAACTTTCACAATTAGATTCCCTGTTCTTGTGTCCCTATTATACATTCGAATCGCTGCAATATCGAAGGTGTAAGCAAAGCGCAGCATGTCTGTGCGTCACTGCCCTCCACTGAGCGTAGCTTACACATCATATTCATTCAAATAGAGAAAAACATGCGGAATCAACGTAAGTCTCAATAGTGTAGTGTTTAGAGCATCCGCCTAACAGACAGGCATTCACGGTTCGAGCCCAACAATAGCACATATCATTTTCCATGTGGAGTGAATGTCGTTTTGCCGTAAAACCGACATGAGTATTGCATGAGATATTTAACTTAAATATCATTCAAGCAAAGTGGCCCTGTCATAATGAATAAGGTACTAGTAAGCAGGTGTAAGCACAAATAAGCAGCAGTAAATACATATAAGTGCCAGTATGCAAGTCTGAGTGCACTTGCGTGGGTCTAAGCAGTGCCCAGCATAGGAAATGTATATAAGTATATACAGATATGTAATATATATATATATATATATATATATATATATATATATATATATATATATATATGCTATGAAGTATTCGAACAACATATGTTTGAATACTTCATAGTTCAGCAGGTTATGTGAGCAACTGTTGCTATTGCGAATGGACTGTGCATTCGCAATTATAACGTTTGCTCATGTAAGGGGATCGTGGTACAGTGCGAATAGGGAAATACATCCCTTTCCTCACTGTAGTGCGATCTCGGAGTTGGAATATTAAGTTAGGGGGAGTGTGGGGGGTGCAGGGGGGCTTGCCTGCATAAATGTGAGTTTAGGCTAGTTAGGTAGGGAGTTAAGGGAAGGGTGGGAGAGCTGTTAATTGTCAGAAATGTCGTGAGCAACATTTTCGACAATTCACAGCTGTTTTTGACATTAGGTACATTCAAAATGTGTACTTTCGGCGAAACACTTCGCTAATACGTGCACATTTTATTTTAACTTTCGACATTTTGATAGTAAACCTATATATATGAAGAAAGAACAATGTAACAATAAAGCATACAAAAGGAATGAGAAGGGAATCAACAGCAACCCCAGTATTATATAGCGCTGTCAGCGTATGTCATATCCAGCTAGGCAGGAGTGAGCAAAGCACTGCTTCTCACACCACAGGCAGGATATTACCAGTGGGAGTAACACTGTTGATTTGCTAAGTCTATTTTACACACACAGGGTAGTCCCTGGTGGGACTACCCAAAAATTGATAGGATGATTGGCCATCCGACCATTACACAAGCAACAACAGGTATGTTCAAGGACTAAATGGTGGGAGAGCCTGAGAATACTTGGGTTGGGACAACATACGTGTAGGGCCCCTAATGCTCGGAAGAGGGCAATGTGTGGAGGTGTGTCATGGCTGCGATAACAAGTGGACAATGGATGGTATGCATGTATTTTGAACACAGGTGGGGTGGAGGAACTACAGGTATGAAATTATGGAGCCAGGTGTGCCAGGGTTGGATTGGCTGGTTCTAGTTAGACCGCCCCGTGGAGGTCAGCAAGTTCGTTATAAGTATTTATGCGTACACACATGCAGACATCAATATGTAGAAGTACATTCTCTGTAACACATTCATTCCATTTGCAGACATAAATAACATGAATGTGCCCTTGCAGACCTCAACAGTAGATAGAATAATAGGTTGTGCAGAAGAGGGACAGGACGAAACTGCTAAAACACAGAAGTGTGTACAATGTCCGAAGTCAGTGCTGTGCTGAAAGTAATAATATGTGAGGACTTTCCCACACATGGACTCATTCCTGTGATCTGCCTGCTATGGCAATGCCAATTACTAAACCGGTCTATCTGTAAAAGAAATACACCAAACACGTACATAATTAGGCGCTCATGTGTAACGTGTGTGTTACCACATAGTCATACTTATTAATTTATTGTAGTGTCATGTTAACGGGAGTAAGGATGTAATGAAGTACAGAGTCTAATCTTGACATAAACACGTGTCCCATGTGGGACAACCCAAAAATTGTGAATAGTATTCTTTTGGTCGCTCATGTCACCAATGTTTGGGAGTTCTGAGGATACTTGGAGTGAGTCAACCGATGGGATGGGTCTATAGGAGTAGGGAGTGGCCAATGTGTAGTGGTGAGGATACACTGCAAATCCGACTGGAGAATGCATGACTGCAGTGTTAGGGAGGCATTGGGGTGTGTGTTTGGGGAACCAGGAGCCATGGGTATATGGGTATATATGCAAATGAAGCAGCACAGCAATAGTGTATTGATTAGAGCAACCGCCTAATGAACAGACATTCCTGTACCGAATCCCACTATATCACATACCATTTACCGTCGGTAATTTGTACATGAACATATTGCGACATCTGTCTGCTGTATAACCTGCAAAATATCAGTTAAAAGTTAACTGGAGTGAAGTGTCAGTGTCATAATGAATAAGGCAGTAGTAAGCAGGTCAAGCTTATATAAACACCAATAGGCATGTGTAAGTGCGTTTGCACGGGGTATGTATTGCTTTACAGACACACACACACACACACACACACACATATATATATATATATATATATATATATATATATATATATATATAAATATATATATATATATATATATATATATATATATATATATATATATATACATATATATATATATATATACATATATATATATATATATATATATATATATATATACACACACACACACACACATATATATATATATATATATATATACATATATATATATATATATATATATACACACACACACACACACATATATATATATATATATATATATATATATATATATATATATATGTGTGTGTGTGTGTGTGTGTGTGTGTGTGTGTGTAGATATACACAGATATACAGCTATTATAGGAAACAGCACACAAGAATGACATATGTTCACAGACTATGCCAATGGAAGTGAGGAGCCCAAGCAAGAAACATGAAACACATAGCATGACCTTCCACCCCCCCCAGCCAGACACGGGAAACATATACACAAACAATGTAAAGAGTCCTCTGCTCCAAGCAGGATACAACCGGGGGGGTACACAGTGTACCCGTGAATTCTAATCTTGGAACACAGACAGGAGCTTCCCCTTGCGGGACAACCCAAAAATTGCCAAGACCAAAAGAAGGTGATAGACCGAACATTCTGGCTGGGGTGTATACATACTCGTAATACAAGGGTGGGATACCCTGATGACCCTTGGGCCAAGACAGTTGTATGAAATGGGTCCCGTGAAGTGGAGAGTGGGCAGTGTGTAGTCGTGTGTCCAAAACAGACCAGGACCCAGAGTAAGAATGGGTGCTGTTGAGGAGGTGCGGGTGGGGGAACTATGGGAAGCTACTTATGGGTCTAGATGTGCAGGTGTTGGCTGATGTGGGTCTATATGGACAGCCCTAGGGATGTAAGCGAATGTGTTCACTGGGCAGAGGTGTCACCCAACGAGCAGCCACACCCACTACAAGTCCCACTGCAGCAAATATGTAATCTATATAGCAAGGAATGGAATAACCAGATGTAGACTTATATATGTAGAGGTATGTGTGTGTATATCTACCCATAGCGACATAGAGATAAGCCTCTCCCTAGTACAAATGTATATATACAGAGACAGAATACAGGTACGTACCCACATATAAATATATACATATGCAGACACCCATAGACCCATATGTTGTGAGATATATATATATAAATATATATATATATATATATATATATATATATATATATATATATATATATATATATATATATATATATATATATATATATATATATATATATATATATATATATATATATATATATATATATATAAATATATATATATATATATACATATACAGATATATCTGTATATAGTAACGTAAATAGTTATAAATATATATATATGTAACTGTAAATATACACATGTATATAGCTAGGATATGATACAGCAGTTACGAGTAACGTATGTTCACAGGCCATGCTTATGGGGGTGTGGGTTCCAATAAACAAACGTGTAAATCATCAGTCCTCCCACCCACCCACCCCAGCTAGGCTGGTGAGACATACAGACACACAATAAAGGTAAATACACCACTGCTTCCCAGACCACCGGCAGGATACTACCAGTGGGAGAGACCTGCCAGGTCTAATCTTGAAACATAGACATCGATGTCCCTTGTGGGACACCAAAAATTAATGATCAGAGGCAGTCCCAATAATGACTTATCAAACCAGGCTGTAGATGTACACGGACCAGTAGGTTGTGCAAGCCTGATAACCCATGGGTCGACACAACATACGACATGTGTCCCGACACAGGGAGAGTGGGCAATGTGTAGTGTGTTTATACCCCACCTGTACCCACAGTAAGGATGAGTGCTGTAGAGGAGTGGCAGGTGGGGGAACTATGGGTATGCAATTATGGGCCTAGGCGTGCAGGTGTTGGCTGGCGCAGTCATATTAGGATGGCCCCGGGGATATAAGTAATATTCCAAAATGGGCATAGCTGACACCCATACCTCTCAACCCCTAAGAGCACATCCAGTGGACAGGACATAAACCATTGGGGGAACAAATAGGGACCATACCTCTGAACTGTCCCTGATTTCCAGGGACGTCTTTGATTTTGACTCATTTTCTAACTCTGTCCCACTTAATCCCTCCTAAAACTAGTGAAATTTGGAGGAAAGGTGGCGGATTACACATAATGAATAACAACAACAATTAAGAGTTATTAACATCATTTACCTCAGAAAATGTGTATGAATTCATATGCTCTGAGTCTGTCAATGTGTCAGGTTAATAGCAGCAATAATTTAAATGTGTCCCTGATGTTGTTATGCCATGTCCCTGATTCAGTTTGCATTTTTCCCCAATCGTATGAGAGGTCTGATAGGGACAGAAAGCACATATTCCACTGACAACCTTAGAAGGATGATAGAATATTAGGTATGCAGTAGCATGACTCGGCTGAAGGATGTGGGTTCCAAAACCCAATTAATTCTTTGTATTAAAGACTGTAATTTCCCATGTATTAGCCAGACGGGTGCAGATTGTAAGAGGAACATACCAATAATATGAATCAAACTCTGGACAGGCCGCGGATTCTATACAGTCGAATGGCATGCTGTTGCCTAATGGGCAGTCATTCCCGATACTGTAGGCATGTAATCTGATGTAATAGGCATCACAAGGTAATAGCATAGTCCTCACTCCCACCCAGGGGTGTGAGCATCAGATGCAAACACCAAATGCAGTGAATGTGCAAATGAGGGAGCAAGCGGGTTTAAGCTAGTTTGGCTGCCAGTATGCGAGTATTACACTGGAAAAGCAATGTAGAGGCTAACTGAGTGTAAGAAACTGTAACCAGAGGTTAGCATTGCTAAGCACCACGCAAACCCATGCACACCCGCTCACAACTGCTTTAATGTGCCTTAATCACACCGTATCCAATGGCCTTGTTCTGCCCAGCAACAAAGTAAACTGCCTCTGCAAGGCTCGAAACCAGGACCCTGCAACACAGCTATTGTGATTTACCACAAAGCCATGGCAGATGTACAGACATCAGACCTTATCACAAACATATCATCCAGCACAGTCATTCAACAGTCTAGGAAATGTATTCCATCATGTATATGTATGTGTGCATGTTTATGTCCAGGTATAGATACATACATATATATATAGATATATCAAGAACATCCCATGTGACAACAAAGCATTACAAAGGAATGAAAAGGGAAACACCAGCAACGCCTGTATTATGTAGTGGTGTTGTCCTATGTAATATCAAGACTCCCTCAGACAGACATGTGTCATTAATACACGCAAACATTTGTACATTGGCCATATACATCACTCTGTGCATGTTATTTACATTAACACAACAGTTCCTGTCCGATCATTATGTGAGAACAGTACTCTTGCAAGGTGCTGTGTGCGACATCATCATCATGATAAAGGTAAATGGGGTAACCATAGAGGGACCGGTAGTGTTGTGTGTACAAAGGGGTCGTCTGTATCACGTGCACCTGGAACATTTAGGAGTCATGTGCATACTAGGATCATGCACCTGAGAGACAGGGGTGAGGACAACTGGAATATGTTGTGATGCATATTAAAAAAGTTATATGTGTCCAGTGGACATGTGTGCAAAATGGACAGCTATGTATGGGGCAAATATTGTTATAGGAACCGATTGGCCCTTTTTTTCCGTAGGGTGAAAGTGGGATATGGGGGAAGGAGAGTAGGTATGCTCGTGGAGGATAGGTAGGGTAGGATGACAGACAAGACAGCATACAGGGTCAGTATATGACATATGTGGGGGGGATACACCT
>NC_056737.1:1331667873-1331762873 GCF_019279795.1 Protopterus annectens
TCTTGCCAAACCATGACAAAGCAAAATTACTAGATGCTCCATTAAACCAAAAACATCTGTTTGGCACTAAAGCAGAAGACGTCCTCAAAAAGATGGAGGAAAAAGCTAAATCTAGGCAAACTGTTAAAGATTTCCTACAGGTACAGCCACCTAGATTCAGCAGGCATTGGCCTTCTAAAAACTGGTCTTTCCCAGTCCCTCCCAGACCTTCTCAGTCCAAACCCAGGGGCAGCAGACCACCAAGACTACAGTTTCAGTGTATGCACAAATCTAAACAATGGAGTGCTCCCACCTCAAAATCAAGGAGTAGTAAGCCACCATCCTATGGAAAAAGTTTACAATGACTTGTCCTTCATCCTTCCAAGCCTTGCCCAAGTACTTACACCCTTAGGAGGAAAATTAGCCCTGCACGCAAAAAACTGGGAGTACATTACCCAGGACAGATGGGTCTTGAACATTGTATCCCAGGGATACAGATTCTACTTCCACTCACTGCCAACCCCAAGTGAATGACCAGACCACCCCCCAAACCAGTAGGCAGAGGCCCAAAAGCAAGTACTGTCTCTTCTCAGTATCAAAGAGCAAAGGGGACAAGGTTTCCAGACTGTTTCTGGTACCCAGAAAAGAAAACTCTTGGCGCTGTATCCTGGATCTGTCTATTCTCAACACCTTCCTGGTGGTTCCAAGATTCAAGATGCATACACTCCAACAGCTGCTTCCTATGCTAGCCAAGGACTCCTGGCTAGCCACCTTAGACTTAAAAGAAAGTTATCTGCACATCCCCATAAGGGAATCTTGCAGGAAATATCTACATTTCAGAGCAGGCTCTATACACTACCAGTACTCTGCACTTCCCTTTGGCTTATCTACTGCGCCCAAGGTATTCACAAAATGCCTAGCTCCAGCCATTGCATATTGCAGGCAGAGAAAAATTCAAATTTACCCATATTTGGATGATTGCTTGATTCAGGCAGACAGTCAGGAATTGCTACTTCAGCATCTGACATTTGTAAAGAGACTTCTAACTTCACTGGGGTATACCATCAACAAAAAGAAATCACATCTGGTACCCTGCCAAAAGATTGTATCCCTGGGAGCAAGCTTGAACACAACTTCCCGGATGGCATTCCTCACTCCAGAAAAACAGACTTATTTGACAAACTACTTCAATCTACTGGCCACCCAAACCCAGCTATCTGCAAGACAAATACCGCAAGCCCTAGGGTTCATGGCCTCTTGCATTCTACTAATTCCATATGCAAGACTGTATATGAGGAAACTTCAATGGTACTTAAAAAGTCTCTGGTGTCAACATTCTCACAACCTGGAAACAACGATTCCTATCTTTCCTTGCCTTAGGACAGAGTTCCTTTGGTGGGCAGACACCTGTTACCACAACAAGGGACTCCCTTTCACTCAAACACCCGCCGCCCAACCCCTAACAACAGACGCATCAGTCTATGTATGGGGGGCTCACATGGCAAGAAAATGCATTCAATGCAAATGGAGCCCAAAACAAATGCATCTGCTTATCAATCAGAAAGAAATGTTAGCTGTACAGAATGCACTGACAGCCATCAAATACCTTATTCTTCCAGGGCAACTATTGATAAAGACAGACAACACCACAGTTATGTGGTACATAAACAAGCAGGGGGAACCCATTCCTATCCACTCTGCAGGTTAGCCATGGCTCTGTGGAACACAGCCTTGAGCAATCAAGTATACCTGCAAGCTCAGTTCCTGCCAGGCAAACTAAATTCACTGGCTGATGACTTAAGCAGAAATCTAATGGACTCACACGAGTGGAAATTGGAACCCAAATCATTCAAGCTTCTGATCCACAGGTGGGGGGCACCAGAGGTGGACCTCTTTGCTTCCCCACAGAACTATCAATTGAGCAAATATTGCACCAGAACTCCCCACAGCCAAGCATGGAAAGAGGATGCCCTGTCCTTTACATGGGAAAACCTCTCAATCTATGCCTTTCCCCCTCTGCCTCTTCTCTTGAAGGTTCTATTAAAGATCAAACAGGACAAGCCAAGGACAATTCTGATTACACCAGACTGGCCTCGCCAGCACTGGTACCCACTTTTGCGCAGTATGACAGTAGCGCCACCATGGCACCTGCCTCAGATCCCTTCCCTGCTGTCCCAGCAGGAGGGACAGATTTTACATCCTCAGCTGCAAACCCTGAACCTAGCAGCCTGGCTCATCCCCTGAACAGTTCACCAGCAACCCTCAGTAAACAGAAGATGGATGTCTTCCTTGAGGTAAGGAGGCCTAGTACTAGGAAATCCTATTCAGAAAAGTGGAAAAGATACTGTTCTTGGAGCCAGTCTCAGGGAATGGACACAACCGTGCCCAACTTACCTCAAATCCTAAATTACCTAACATAACTGCTCCACAAAGGCGTATCATTCTCTTCAATTAAGATTCATGCATCTGCCATCTCAGCTCATTACAAGACTGAGATACCCCTCTTCTCTCACCCTCTGGTCAAACAGTTCCTGAGAGGAGCCAAAAATTTAAGACCCCCCAGGAGAGCTCCCACTCCAGCGTGGGACCTTAACTTTGTACTGGAGAAGCTCACACTTCCTCCCTTTGAAGTTGTTGCTACAGCAGAGTTAAAATTCCTCTCTTGGAAAACAGCCTTACTTCTAGCCATCACTTTATCAAGAAGAGTGTCTTAATTAAGGCCCATATGGCCGTAGAACCCTTCATTATCTTCCATGCGGACAGGGTTTCCCTCAGGACTAACCCATTATTTATGCCCAAGGTGGTATCTAGTGTGGCTTTAAACCAATCCATTCATTTGCCAACCTTTTTCCCTAATCCTCAGAATAAAGAGGAAAGGATTCTGCACTCCCTGGACGTGCACAGGCAGCTTAGGTTCTACTTGGACAGGACTAAACCTTTCAGAAAATCTGACCAGCTGCTAGTCAGCTTTGCTACAGAGGCAGAGGGCAAGGCCATTTCAAAGCAAACCATTTCTAAATGGATAGCACACTGCATCCATTTCTGCTACAAACCTACCCCACAGGGGATCAGAACTCATTGCACTAGGGCTACCTCAACATCTTCAGCATTTCTCACGGGTGTCCCTACCAGGGACATCCTGGAAGCTGCAACCTGGAGTTCTGTACGCACCTTCACCAAGCATTACCACTTACCTATATTTTCTAAATCCAGAACTGGATTTGCCACAGCAGTCTTACAAGGCCTGCTAGCCAGCCCTAATGCTTCTTGACTGCCTCCACCCTTCCTCAGCTTTGGGAATCAACCCAAATGTAATGACTGCGACAGTGAAACATGAAGAACATAGTACAGTTGTGTACACTTACCATAAATGTAGATGTTCGAGTGTATTCACTGTTGCAGTCCTGGTTACCCTCCCTCCAGCCCCCTGACTTCTCTGTGCTTTCTACTTATCCTTTATTTGGCCATATCTTATAACAATGGTATTTACTTTTTACTGGGAGTGTTCCACAACATGTAATTGCTTCCTATTTTGGGGGCTCCTGACATCTGGGGCAAGAAAAAACAATGTAATGGAGTCTGCTGCATGTTTTATATCCCTGACAGCCTGACATCATGGAAGAAGTGACAGCATCTGATGCAGAAATCCCAAGACTCTGGTATTCAGGTTGACTGAGGGCTACCTGCAGGCAGATAACCCAAGTGTGATGACTGCAACAATGAATACACTTGAACATCTACATTTATGGTAAGTTTAGACAACTGTACTTTATGGTCCTTGGACATTCAGCAGGTAGCTGACCAAAAATTGATAACTGATGTATCTTTATAAGAGATGCTTTTTTCTGTTTGCATTATCTCCTGGAAGGCTGATAAGCCGAGGTGCTAGAGAGGTTCGTGTGTGTTTTAATAAAAGGAAAAAACTACTGGCTTTGTCGTTTGGATTAATTTTGCTTTTACAGTGTGTTTTGGATCTTTTCATGGCCAGTGACTCTTCCTTTTTACAATTGCCCCATATATTTCGGGAAGAAGGAACTGAACTTGGACAAACAACCATGGAACAATTTCTGGGACCATCCAGAGATGTCCGAGAAGTGAGAGAAGTGAGAGAAACACAATCGGAAGGTATTTCTGGTTCCAAAAGTAATGAAACTGTTAAAAATTGGGAACGGATCCTAAGAGAAGGGGTTAACAGAAGACCACATAACCCCTTTCAGTGTATAGGTCGAAATAATGTGGCTAATGTTTCAGTGGAAATACAACGGTCATTAGATTCTCTTGAGAAAATGTTATTTAAAGAGAACTCATTGCATTTCAACATTTTGAGTTTACAACGTTATATTGACTTAGACATAACACCAAGAGGGTTACGTTTTGTTAAAACACCTACAACCCCTTTTGATGTTATTGATGCCACTGATAAACAATTTGAAGCTAGGTGGGCACAGGCAGCTCACAAATGTGTAACAGAATGGTTACACATTCTCATTGAAAGAGACATTGTGAAACAACGTAAAATAAAGAAAGATATAGAAATTTGTTGTAACAATTTGACTGCACAATTTAATTCTGAACAGTTTAATTCAATATTAGGCAGTTATAATGTAAAATTAGAAGAAGTTTCTAATGATATTATAAAAAGGAAAATTAATAAGCTTGAAAGAGACATTCGTGATTATAACAGCGGTTATGCCTTTAAGAAATTGGTTCAGCGGAAACAACAGAAGCAGCAACAAGATAACGGAACCAATTTGAAACATAGTGTTTCTTTTGTATCTTCTGAAGCAGTCAGCAGCACGGGTGAGTCGGAAGAAGAAACAGCAAACTTTCCCTCATTACCTAGGGCACAGGATCCTGATTATTTGCAAAACAATTTTCGAAATCAAAGAGACGATTATGCGAGGAAGAGAGGGCGTACAGACAACTATAGGGATGGGACAATATCAGAGGTATGATAACCTCCAAAAACGGACTAAAGATTGATGTTTGTAATGTGCTGTTATCATTGGAAAATGTTGTAGAAAATATAGGATGTAGTTCTGTTATGAATTTATCAGGTCACAGTTTAAGTGAATATGAAATGGCTGTACTAGGCTGTGGCCTAAAATTTATACCTACAGCACTCCCTGGGAAGCATGTTACCTATACAGAATTTTTCAATTGATACGCAAGTTACATTTATCTAACTATTTTGAAAAGAATGTGTTTATGCAAATAGAAAGTGACCAAAGTGATTTGGAATCAAGTGAAAGTTTTTTTTACATGTGACTCATTTTGTTTGGATTGTGATGAAACAAATGCTTATTGTTTAATAGATACTACAAAAGTACCAGTTAGAAGTACTTTTATTCTGCCTTTCAGACATGAGGGAATTCCTCATTTTTCAGCCATGGTACATCACTCAGTGGATGATCTTTTTTTGAAGTTTAGAAGGAATAAAAGTGCTGTAAACTATAATTTAAGTAAAAGAGAGTGGTTGGCTTTACAAAGTTTAAGTAAAAGGAAATATTTAGTCATTAAACCCTCAGATAAGGGTAATAAAATAGTGGTGTTGCACTTTTTACAATATTTACAAATGTGTATGAATCATTTGAATTCAAAGGAAGTGTATAAAATATCTAGTATTACAGAATATGAGCAAGCTATAACAAATTTTAGAGATATTATAATGAAAGGTTATAGACTTGGATATTTGTCCAAAAAGGACATAGATGTTAAATTTAACACAGACAAGTGCACTATGGCAACATTTTATTGTTTACCTAAGGTGCATAAAGATTTAGTAAATCCACCAGGTCGTCCTATTGTGGTAGCGACTAATTACTTTTTACACAGTATTGGAATCATGCTACATTATTATTTATCTAAATTTGTGATAACTTTAGAGTCCTATATTAAGGATTCTTTTGATTTTTTAGATAAAATTAAACATGTAACATGGGAGGAAGAATGTTATTGGATAGTGCTGGATGTTAAGAGTCTATATATCAGTATTAAACATTCAATAGGTTTAGAAGCTCTTGAATTTTTCTTGGGAAATAGTCCAATGTCAAATTATATTATAGAATTGTTTTATTTTAGTTTAGTTAATAATTATTTTTAATTTAACCAGGTAGTATACCAGCAAATACAAGGTATGGCCATGGGGGCACCTTTTGCCCTCATGTATGCTAATCTGGTTATGGGTTATTTTGAAGTTACTTTTTTGTATAGGTTAGATTTTTTTAATAAATATGTGATTCATTATTTTAGGTTTATAGATGATTTAATTTTTTTGTGTAAAGGAGGTATGGAGTTTATAACTAATTTTGTGAATTTGTTGAATTCTAACCAATTAGGTTTAGAATTTGAAGGTTTGCAAAGTGGAAATTCAGTTATTTTTTTAGATTTAATATTAAAAGGAAATGTTGAACAAGGAAAAATTAACACTAGTATACATAGAAAATTTGGTGATGGTGGACAATTTTTGGATGGACGTAGTTGCCATCCGGCACATATTGTGAATTCTTTACCATATGGGGAACTATTGAGAGTTAGCAGGCTTTGTAATGAGCCCGTTACCTTAGAGAGAGAAATGTTAAATTCTTGTCGGATGTTTAGAAATGGGGGATATACAGTAGAAGTAATTAGAAAAGCCTTAGAAAAATTATGCTCTAAAGAAATGGATACTAAAAATAAGAATCAATATAATAACAATTCATCTCATGAAATATCAAATCCAACATGTAATAAAATTTATTTTGTTACATCATATAATGTACTTTCTGATGATATTATAGCAGCTATAAAATATTATTGGCCATTTTTGAGAGAAGGAAGATATAAATTGAATAATGTGTGGCATTCACCTATGATTTCTTTTAAGAGAGGACGTAATCTAAAGGATATGTTAGTTCATGCTAGTTTCTTTTTACCGAGCACTAATATAAGTTATGATATTAGTAGGGTGGGTACCTGGGCATGTGGAAATTGTTCTGTTTGTCCATTTGTAGTGAAATATTTTGATAAAATTAATGGTATAACATATAAACCAGTAATAGAGTATACCTGTAATACAGTGGGTATTGTTTATGCTCTTAAATGCCCATGTAATTTATTTTATATTGGTGAAAGTAAGAGATCTTGCAAGGTTAGGCTACAAGAGCATATTCGTGATATTAAGAATAAGAAATTAGAAAGCCCTGTAGCCCTTCATTTTAATGAAATGCATGGAGGGTCATGTGAAGGTTTAAAAGGCAGTATTTTGGAACAAGTTTCAGCAACAAACACAGTTTGTTTAAAAAATAAATTACTGTCTAAGGAAGCAGTTTTTATTTTAAAGTATAACACCTTAACTCCTGGTGGATTAAACCAGGAATGTAATTGGAAGTTTTTATTGTAAAGTGCTGATAAAATTGGTTAATTGTTTTATTGGTGGATTTTATTGTAATTGATGTATCTTTATAAGAGATGCTTTTTTCTGTTTGCATTATCTCCTGGAAGGCTGATAAGCCGAGGCGCTAGAGAGGTTCGTGTGTGTTTTAATAAAAGGAAAAAAACTACTGGCTTTGTCGTTTGGATTAATTTTGCTTTTACAGTGTGGTTTAGAGCTGACCAAAAATTCTTTGTTTTCAGGTGCTGTGGTGTGGGTAAAGGACAGAGAATCTATAACAATGGATGGACAGTCTGGTATTTACTGATTAAACCTTCCGTCCTTATTACTGTATCCTTCTGCCTGTAAGGATTTTCTGTGGATACTGCAGTTTCCTGCCACCACCCCCCAAAAACAAGTGAGATGACTTATTGAGCCATACATACATACATATATGTGTGTGTGTGTGTGTGTGTGTGTGTGTGTGTGTGTGTGTGTGTGTGTGTGTGTGTGTGTGTGTGTGTGTGTGTGTATATATATATATATATATAGGTTTACTATCATGTCAGTGATTGCACTTCGCGCAAATTATGTTTTTTATGAACCATAGAAATTAAAACAAAAACAGGGACCTGCAAAAAAGTCGAACGCGGAAGTGGAGAATCTTCAAATTCGACAAAATTCGAACATTCACCAGACTTCCGCAACTGTTATTACTTTGCAATACACAGTAAAGAACAATTTTGCAGGGGGGCAAACCCCCTTTCACCCCCACCCCTGCTACTTATATATACAAACTCCGAGGTCGTACTGAGGGAAAGAGTACATTTCCTCATCCCCACTATAGTGCAATCTGCTTTAAAATGTAGAAAGTCACAAAAGCAAATCCTGTAGTGCATTCACTGTTGTGCATTTTTACATTTATTTATTCGTTCTTTTGTTACTATGAAATGGGGCATTTCGGACTAATGTAAATCAAACAAAGTCCGATCCCCCATATATACACAGTGGATATAAAAAGTTTACACACCCCTGATAAAATGCCAGGTTTTTGTGATATAAAAAAATGAGACGACAGTAAATCATTTCAAACTTTTCCCACCTTTAATGTGACCTATAACCTGTACAATTAAATTGAAAAACAAACAAATCTGTTAGGGTGGAAAATATAAAAAATAAAACAATGTACAATATGCTGGTTGCATAAGTGTGCACACCCTTAAACTAATACCTTGTTGAAGCACCTTTTGATTTAATTACAACATTCAGTCTCCTTGGGTACACACCTGCCATCAATTGAAGAGACTCTGATTAACCCCAAATAAAGTTCAGCTGTCCTAGTAGGATTTTCCTGACATTTACTCAGTTGCCTGCTACAGCAAAAGCCATGATTCACAGAGAGATTACAAAGCATCAAAGGGATCTCATTGTTGAAAGGTATCAGTCAGGAGAAGGGTACAACAACATTTCCACTGCATTGGAATATACCATGGAACACTGAAGACAGTCATCAAAAACTGGACAAAATATGGAACAGTGATGTTGCAAAGAACTGGACGTCCCTCCAAAATTGATGAAAAGACCAGATGAAAACTGGTCAGGGAGGTTGCCAAGAGACGTACAGCAACACTGAAGGAGCTGCAAGAGTTTCTGGCAAGTATTGGTTGTGTACTACATGTGACAACAATGTTCCATATTATCCATATGTCTGGGCTATGGGGTAGGGTTGCAAGACGGAAGCCTTTTCTTACACAGAAAAACATCCAGGCCGAGTTAAAATTTGCAAAACAATGTATCAAGTCTCCCAAAAGCATGTGGGAAAATGTGTTATGGTCTGATGAGACCAAGGTTGAACATTTTGGCCACAATTCCAAAAGGTGCATTTGGCGCAAAAACAACACTTTGCATCACCAAAAGAACACCATCCCCACAGTGAAGCATGGTGGTGGCACTATCATGCTTTGGGGTTGCTTTTCTTCAGCTGGGACTGGGGTTTTTGTCAAGGTGGAGATAATTATGAAAAGTTCCAAATACCAGTCACTTTTGACCCAAAACCTTAAAGCATCTGCTAAAAAGATGAAGATGAAGAGAAATTTCACCTTTCAACATGACAGTGACCCCAAGCATACATCCAAATCAGCAAAAGAATGGCTTCACCAGAAGAAAATTAAAGTTTTGGAATGGCCCAGCCAGAGCCCAGACCTAAATCCAGTAGAAAATCTGTGGGGTGACCTGAAGAGGGCTAAGCACAAGAGATGCCCTCACAGTCTGACAGATTTGATGGGCTTTTGCAAGGAAGAGTGGGCAAGATGTGCCATGCTGATAGAATCCTACCCAAGAAGACTGAATGTTGTAATTAAATCAAAAGGTGCTTCAACAAAGTATTAATTTAAGGGTATGCACACTTATGCAGCCCACTTATTGTACGTTTTTTATTATTTTCCCCGAACAGATTTGTTTGTTTTCCAATTGAATTGTACAGGTTATAGGTCACATTAAAGGTGGGAAAAGTTTTGAAATGATTTATTGTGATCTCATTTTTTTTATATCACAAAAACCTGGCATTTTAACAGAGGTGGGTAAACATTTTTCATATCCACTGTATATATGTATATTTTATATATATATATATATATATATATATATATATATATATATATATATATATATATATATAAAAGCGAGAGATCTTACCCTTGTCTTTATGGTCCAGATCATAGCAGAAAGTGATGTGTAAAAGATTGCTTCACTTGTCATGTGAAAGATTATTTCATTTAGCAAGTTAAAAAATATAAATAATAATAGACAAAAAATAATTGCAAAATAACTTAACCAGTGATGGCATTGGAAGAAATTCTCATATGTTGTTTTTGACAAGGACAAAGATATTTCTTAACGGCACACAGATGATCAAAAGCATAAGTTGTTGTGGTCTAAGTGTATTGTTTCATTGAAAAAGGGCACTGCTGGCTTATGGCTTCCTACACACTATGATATTGAAACTACTTTAACCAATGGTACAGGGGAAGGGGATTTATGAAAAACTGATAAGTGCTATTGCTGAGCCGTTCACCATTATGATGCAAGCCTGTATGAGGATAGTACTGTAAGAACTAAGAGGTGGTGATGAAAAACAGTGCAGCAGAAGATGTTCTATGTGGTCAGTTAAACCAACTACCCTGCAGTCTGCCAATAAGGTGTGTTTTTTGAACATTGTCTCTATGTGCCTCAGTAGCATCAGGATATAACAAAGAGGGTGTCCTTTATAGTGTATCAATAGTGACATAAGGTATCCAACATAATGTGTTAGTGGTGACTTTGACTGTTAATTGCAAGCCTATGCAGGTAATGGACCACCCAGACTAACCACTGATATTTCAGTCACTGTCATAAGAGCTTCTGGAGTAACAGACTGAGTTGATCACTAACAGGGCACTGGGATCATCATATATGATGAACTGGTGGAGAAAAGTAGGTAAAGGCTCTGGTCTCGTAACAGGTGGGAAGGTAGGCAAATAGAGAGCAGCACTTACTGCTGAAGATGAAGAAATGATAAAGAAGCTATTCACAGGCCAGATGCATTAAGGGTGGTTGGAGACTGTAATTACTGGTGGGTGGAAGGAGCCTGTTAAGGACTGCGATTACTGACAACGTAGTGGAGGGATCTGAAGCCAGGGACTCTGATAATGGGTGAAAAGACAATGTTGGCAGTTATCATTGATCTTTGACAGGTGGGTAGAAAGGGAAACAGGGCTATTAGATCAATGAAAGTTGGAGAATAGTGATATGTGAACAGCTCAGCTGATTAGCAGTAACAGTACAGGTGTATAATCTTTTTCACATTGCCTGCAATATGTAACACAGCACTCTTATGTTCCATGGCTCTGATTTATTAGTACAACTAATCTAAGTCATAGTTGTAGGAAAAAACTAAAATGTGCAAAGTGAAATAAATGCAGATACCAAAGCAATGTATTTGCTTTTGCATCTGCATTTACATGGCTGCATGTTTTTTGCTAAGTTGCACTTAAGTTTAATTTCATTGTAGCCCACTATAATACATCCAGTGGGATACTGTAGCATCAGTCATCACATTAAAGTAGTTCTGATATAGTGATGCCATTACAGTGTGGAAAAGAAAGGAAATGTTTATATATTTTTAGTAGTGTAGTTGGCATAGCTGGGAGTGCATCTTATTGCAGTAAATTAGCATAAAGTCTTAACATCAGTACTAAGGTTTATGATTATGTCTGTGTGTAGGAATTAGTAACTCCTTTCTGTTTATACAGTGTTTCATTTCTTACTGTACTGAAAATGGAAAGCTGGTGCACTTTCATATTTTAAAAAGACTGTTTTATTATAATTACTGTAAAAAAAAACTAACATTTTTTTTCTGAATTCTTGTCTTCTGCTTCCTGAAAAGATGGGCCCATCAAACTTTTCTGTAGGTTTCCTCCTGTTGCCTTGTATTGGCCACACCTGCTATATGTTGCACATCTCTATGGTCTAATTCTATAATTTATGCAGTCTGTGGGGTATTTTCAGTGCTAATCACTGCAGAACTGTATTGTGTTGTGAACAAACAGTTCCAAAGTGCCATTACTTCTCAGCCTGTTGTAAACTACTTATATTATGTCACCTTGTATTAATGGTAACTTGCTTACTAGCACTAAGAAAAGGTGCTGCTTCTCAAATTAAGTAGTTTCAGGTGTTTCAGGACTGACAATTACTTCAAAAGTCATAATAAAAAAGAATAATATGGAGTCTGTAGTTTGCATTTTCTTTTCAGATTGGTCTATTAGTAGGACTTCTCAGAAATGTAGTATTTTTTTGTTTTAAAATAGATAATTTATTCAACTATATGTTTAGAATACAGTCAGTGGCAGTTTGTTTGCACTGAAAGTACTCTTAAGACAGTGTGATAATTCCTGTTTGTACAAAATAAGTGCATGAAAAGCATGTCTGAATTTAGATTCTTTTGCACCGGACCATTCATTATGCATGCTATGTTTTGGGTGTACTGGATGTGAATTTAAAACATTTCAAGTGAAGTTTGCACCGCCAGAGGCTGCTATATTGATTTATTGCCAGTAGGTGGTACCACTGTAGCCGTAATAATCCATTGCAGCTGGTATTACTTATGCAACATGTTTTTGCAGGATGCCTCTATTTACAGTGTTGCCCTTATTTTGTAGAGCAGTGTTTCACACTCACTGACAGATTATGCATGCAAAATGCATAATCTGTTTTACACAGAATCAACACAACGCAAGCTGTATGAGCACTATAACGTAAAACAATTTGTTTTGCTGCTTCACTATTGCACATACCTTTCATATGGCATGTTTTTATTATTATAAATGAGGGACGGGGTGTCTCACCAGTAACCAGCTCAGTGGTATCACCAGTGGTCCTCTCTACATATCTGTGTATCGCAGTGATCATGCCTACAGTTCATTGAAATGCTGAGCCACTTTAAAGCCAGTAGATTTATTTAGTTATTCTTTTGTTGACTAGGTTAGTCCCACTAGGCTATTAGCCTCTTCTTGGGGATACCCAAGGTGGTATTTATACTGCTATGGGAAATTTAGCCAGGGTATTGGGGAACATCCCCTACTGTTTTTAATAGATGCTGTGGGATCTTTTACGTCCACCTGAGCTACCACCAACTCAGGCAGATGGAGTATAGGTTTAATATCTCATCTGAACATACTAACGTTCTTCCTTTAAATGTTCCCTTCTCCTTTGGAGTTCCTGGGCTCTGGCTGTGTAATCATATACTTTTTTATTGCATTTAAACTGAAGAGCAGTACATCTGAATGTTCTTAGAGTTTTAGTATCTGCTCTTTTATGTCTTCTGTATGCCTCTGATGGAACTGCACAAGCCAATTTTTTTCTGTTACCTTGGGAGATTTAGCCTTTCGTTTTATGCTTTTGTAAGTGTTGTTTATGAAGATGTTGAAGAAGACAGATCTTAGCGCTGGGACTTGCTAGGAACCCTCATTTTTATTTTTATATTAACCCATTAGACTGATATTTGCTTTTGCACACGGTTTTTTCCCCGCATAATCATTCTTGTGAGGAGAGAACCTGAGCTTAGTGACAGGGCTACCTGCATCTGACATGTGGCACAAATAGTGGTCTTAAGGTTTACACCCGCCCAGTGATTCTCCCCACCATCAGGGCGCTCATTGAATAATATCACCCACACACATTCAGCTTGGGTTAGCTGTATGTTTACCTGCTTTATTTCCTCTGGAGCCTATCACTGGCTGCTACTTTCCCACTATTGGTAGTTGTCCCCAGTGTTCAGCAGAAGACATCATAATGTTCCGTAATTTCTCTGACCTGTCTTCTGATGAGAAAATCAGCCAGTAAGTACATGCTTCCATCCCCACCACACAGCTCACCATCACCACAGGTAGTAATCAAGCCTAGTCACTGGCAGTTCAAATCTGAACACTTTCTGCATCAGCAGGTCTGACAATGATCTTACTTCCATCAGCTCAGTCTAAGTTGTAAACACTTGTTCATATGCATCTGAACTTCAGTCCATCTGTGACACCTATTGGCAAATGTCTGTGCAGCACCTTCCAAGTCTGCAGCAATGGCATGTAAAAAAAAACTGCTTTCCGTCATAGAATTGTTATACTAGATTACCATAGATTTAAAAGACTTTTAATGCACTCAAGGACTTCAGTGTTGTGGATTGTTAACTTCATTGCTTGCCTGGGTTGTAAAAACTGTAAGCATGGAAAAACTAGTTATTCAGAACAATATTTCTTAAGGGCATCATGCATATAACTGAAATGATTATAGCTGTCTTCGTCTAGATGTCAGGTACTGGTTATGTTGTGCCTTAAGTTTATAACTGAAATGATTAAGGTTGTCTTTGTCTAAATGTCAGGTGTGGTTTATGTTGTGCATTTGGTTTATAACTGGAATGGTCATGGTTGTCTTTGTATATTTATTAGGGACTGGTATGTTGTGCCTTAGATTTAACAACCCTAGTCCATTAACCAAGTTTCTATTACTTTATATACTTTTATCAGTGCTCATTGTTTTTTTTTTAAACTGTGATGATTTCTACTGGAGTGACATGTCACTTTTTCTATACTCATTAGCGGTGAAGATCAAGAAGCCAATCAAAACCAAGTTCCGCTTGCCTGTCTTCAACTGGGTAGCCCTAAAACCAAATCAGATAAATGGAACTGTTTTTAATGAAATAGATGATGAAAGAATTTTGGAGGTTTGCACATTAGTTTTTATTCTTTCTTTTTGTAATGGAGAAATGGCTTTTAAAAACAAATACTTGTTTTGTGTGTATCAAATTAATATTCTGTTGCAGCTGGTTTGCTTTGACTGTGTTGCATTTCTTCAGAAATGTAGTTTCATTATCCGTTTCTTCTGCCACAGTTTAATAATTACTAGTAATGTTTTCAGTCATGTAAAAAAAAATTGGAGTCGCACATCATTTCTTATATTGGTAAATTACTTCTATACAGCTTGGTAGGAAAGGTTTTATTCGTTGGTGTGCATTTCTTAGTTTTAACAGGACTGAATAATAGTGACCATCTTGATCCAATACATTTAATTGTTTATGGCCAGTTGCAGCACATAGTGAAAATGTACATTTGTGTAAGTAAACTTACCATAACGGTGGATGTTCGTTTGATCACTGTTGCAGTAGCCTTAGCCTTAACTATATGTGTTATATCCTGTCAAGGATATAACAGCCAGACAGCTTCCAAAGGTTCAGGGCATCTTCCATGCACTCAAACTGTTAGCTTGAGCTGGGCTGCCTGAAAGTACAAGTCTGTGTGCAAAGCCCTTCAGGACTTTCATAGCAACAGAGAGAGGGAGTCTGAGCGCTGAAAGGACAGTACTAGGAACAACAAAGAAGAAGGGTGTCCACACCTTGGCAGAAACAGCACACCAGAAAAACAAGGTGGATGGAGGGAGGGAGCAGCTACTGCAGCAGTGATCATTCGAACATCTACTCCCATGGTAAGTTTACTTACCCAACTGTACTGTGTTCATCACATTGATCACTGCTGCAGTAGCCTTGGCTATATGGGTAGATTGCCCTAGCTTGCCACATTTGGGAGGTGGAGGAAGAAGAAGAAGGTTCCAGGAGCCCCTGGAGAATGGTCCTAGCAAAGCCTGATCTTGACCTAGAGAAGGAATCAAGCTTGTAATGTCTTGTAAACTTATGTGGAAAGACCAAGTTAATCCATCTAGAGTACTTCTAAAATCTAGCCCTTTCCAAAAAGCCATAGATGAAACCAAGGCACTGGTAGGCTTTTCCCTGCCTGGAATAACTTTGTTATGCTGAGTATAACAAAAAGTAAGAGCCTTAGAGAACATTTTGGAAATTGTCTGTTTTGTCACTGGCTGTCCCTTATTCTTACCATCAATAGAAATTAACAATTGATCCAAAGATCGGGAAGATTTATTTCAGTCAAGAAAGTACCTAAGTTTCTGTGGACATCCATGGTATGGAATAACAAGGGGATGAAAGTTTGGCTTTAAATAAACTTGGATGCCACTTTAGGCATCAAAGAAGGATTAGTTCTCAAAGAAGCCCTCTGTCTGAGAAAATGAGATAAGGTTAACTCACTGTAAGAGCTTGCAAGTCAGGTAGTCTTCTTGCAGAGGTCAGAGCAATCAGTAAAACAGTTTTCCATTTTAAGAACCTCAAGTCAGCCAGATTAGCTGGTTCAAATGGAGCAGGTGTTAGCTTTTCTAACACAAAGTTAAGATCCCAAGGTGGGGCTACCAGTTTTCTTGGAGGTCTTTTATGCAAAACCCCTTTTAAAAATATTTTAGCACAATAATGCATTCAAAGAGGAGGATCCATGGGCAGATATGCTGAAATGGCCAGTAAATTAACCTTGATAGAGGAGTAAGAAAAGCTATAGGATAGTGAATCACACAAAAAATTGTAAAAACAGAGAAAACTAGCCCTGAATGGGTGCTGGTAATGTTGATGGCACCAACTAGAAAACCTTTTCCTTTTATTAATGCATGATTTTTTAGTAGCAAACTTTCTTGCCAACATTAGAATCTGCTGCACATCCTCAGTAAGCAGGTGCCTAAAGGTAATTAAGACCCTATCAGCCAGGCAGTCACTTGAAGCTGAGTGGAGTCGAGGTGTATAAAATGTCCTTTATCTTCTGTGCATAGATCTATTCTGTGAGGAAGCTTGTGGTACATGCCCATGGCCATTACCAAAATAAGGAAGAACCACCGTTGCCTGGGCCAGAAGGGATTCACTACAATGATCATTAAAGATTCCTTCTGAATCTTCAGAAGTACCCTGGGTATCAGTGGAAAGGGTGGAAAAGCATATAGGAACATTCCTGTCCAAGGAAAGGAAAAGGCATCGGTCTTCCAAGCCTTCTTGCTTGGAGTCCTGGAGCAGAATCGTACCAGCTGATTGATCAGAGAGGTGGCTTTCTGTTAGGAAAAATGGGACCAATGGTGTTATTAATGGCAGCAGCAGTTTTCCCAGGGATGAGCACAACATTCTGACAAAAGAAAGAAGCCTTCCCTGTTCTCACTCCCACAGCCATCTCTCTCACCCACTAAGAGCACCCCAACAGCAGAGGATGTGGCTACCCCCGATCAATACATGTACATTGCATGGTATCTCTTACAGAACAGGATATATTTCCTGTTGCTGATTACCAGGAATATTGTCTGGAACTTTATAGATTCATGCTGTTGTATCACAGATGGAACTTTCCATGTTGTGTCATGTACAGCAATCTAATCATATTATGTAAATGGTATAGCATGTCATATGCAAAGCTAATTCCCTGACGTACCCTGTCATAAAACAAAACATAGCAAGTATTTCAGGCTGTCTTATCAAGAATTGCACAGCATCACCATTTCCATAGACTGCTCACTATTGTAATTCCTGATCATGACAGACTTTGAGTGTGGAATTACCCAAAATGCAGTTCACCATCCTTACAATCTGGGCAGTGCTACGTCTTTTACCATGGTAGAATCTGTGGGGACACAAAGCTGTTGGCTTTGCAGCACAGAATGATATGTATTCTGGATTTGCACTGCAGCTGAAATCTTTGCCAACACTGGCTGTGTTGACATGCCAGATGCATCTATACAGTTTTGTTGGGATGTACCAGCAAACACAAAAGAGCTGCAGCATTGATCTGAGGAGTACCATATGTGTGGAGTACCCATCAAGGGCTTGAATCACAAATGTCACGTGTAGGGCTTACTTCATAGTTACCAACCCTCAGTGTGATCTATGCACAAGCAGCTCATCCATAATTTTCACGGTCACATGTCAGTGTGGAGGGCTAGCTCAGATTGATTGTTATATTACTGCCTCCCTCATTTGTTTGTCTTTTCGGCTTTTCCCGGTTAGGGGTTGCCACAGCGGAACTCCGGTCCACTAATGATTGGCAGTCGATTTTTATGGTGCCGAGTTGCCAGCCCAATGCCCAACCTTCAACGAAGATACGCCCATTCACGCATGTCTTTCGGAGGCCACTCGACCGCGGCGAGGACATGCATACTCCACACAGAAGACACTGCAGCCGAGAATCGAACAGGAGAACCTCTTGCTGTGAGGTAACAACGCTACCGCTGTACCACCACAGCTGCCTCAGTGTGATGGTGAAATTCATTCAAAGAGAAAAGCATGTGACAAACTGCGGAGTGACACTAAGAAGATGTTTGAACCAACAGGAGACTAGATTGTGTGCTAGTGTTGACAAAAGGGATGCCTATGATGACCTCAACTTCCTTAAGGCCATTGAACACAGTGTGTATTTGTACAGCTAAGTGGGACACCATGTCCATGTATAGCATCCACCCAGTATTAGTAGTGTATCCTTCCCTACAGTCATCAGAAGCATCAGCTCTCCTTAGCCACTCTTTTGTTTTACCCCAGTTACATCCATAATGATACATGTGCCATATAACATACAAGCATATCCCTTCAAAGGTCCTTGTGGGTAGCATGAATGTTCATCCTCTCAAATACCATATGTGATGTCCCCACTCTGGGCCAGTAATCAAGGAGCCTGGAGCCTCACAACTGACACTGGAGAGGGATGTTCACTTGGAATAAAAATATAGATACACACAGTATTTCCAGATGCAGCTCTCTGCACCAAGGATAATTTCCCTTAAGAGCACACAGGGAATACACTCCATCAAGAATCTAGATTTCTCTCTCTTTTTCTCTCTCTCCAGTGCCTCAATGAAATTCCCTAATGGCACAGCTGTAGAGTTGAGTCCTCAGCCGAGTGTCCAAGCCAAGTCCTCCAGCACCCTCTCTGTAAAACCAGTGCTTTGTGTCTCTACTCCAAGTAGCTGACACACACACTCTTTGAGATTTGATTTTCACACACACACACACACACACACACACACACACACACACACACACACACACACCTGGGAAAGGCTGGCACAGATTTTCTAGCTATCCCCCCTTCTGTCCAGACTATAAGGCAGTTACTGCCACCAGACACTCCAAAGCCAGCTACTCTAAGGCTCTTACAAGGGTACCCAATTATACTGAGTGAAATTAATACTAATGCAAATGGTAGTGTTTTGACCAATGCAGTAAGTACTCTCAATGGTTAAAATATTCTCTAAAAGACCAGCCACAATGTAAAGTTTAAATATATTTAACAATAAACAATGAAAAACATGAAAATACAGAATATCTATTTACAATAAATGCCAGAGTTTCAGTCACAGGAAATATTAAAATAACACAGATGAATAGATTCACACAGATACATAAACAGTAGTTAACTAATCTCACTATATTTTCCTGACTGATCTAAAGAATTACTATTCCCTGTTTCACTTACTAGAGCAAGACAAGTTGAAATGTAAGAGATCCTTCTGTGTTAGGTTCCAAGAAACAGACTGCCCTGAGACTTCAGTCTCATTTAGTATTAAAAAACATCATTTAGGTGATGGATTACATGTGTTCATCTGACTTCTGGTTTCCATGCTACCCCCTTGGCTAGAAGCCGCCAGGATTTAGCACATAGGTGTCAATAATGCATGCACACACACACACACACACACACACACACACACACACACACACATAGAGCTTTGTCAAGATTTGTTGCAGCTTACAATTTCAAACTTCTATGCTTCCAGAGTACCAATTAGTTGACTGCTAAAGACAATACAGAAGGCTTCCTAGTACTTGTTTTCACAAACATTTTGTCTCTGGCTGCAAACAGAACTGTAAGGTACAATCTTTATAGTCTAAATTAAGTAATTTAATTTCTTACTATTCTTCAAAGTTAACCAAACTGAGATTAACTTCTTCTCTTCCAGTATCCTCTGTTAAAACATATACATTTAATAAATACAGTACAGTCAGGACCCACTTTTGGTACATTTTTAACACAAGCAGCTTTACAAATACATTTTTCAAAACAAGCATCTGTACAAATCAGTTTGCTGTACAAATGACATATAATTCCAGCTAGCTGTGCTGGCATATGTTGCAAATCTACTGCCCTACGTCTTCTGGCATAGTTGGCAATACCTCACATTGTCGCACCATACATAGCACATAGCAAAATACTCCACCACCACCACAACTCACCTCCTGAGTACAGTAATGTACTTTGTTACATGGATGCTGAAAAAAAACATAAAGAGTGCACATTAGATACATGATAGTGTTCACATATGGTTATGTCCGAAGTCCCATTTGAGAAGCTGTATGTTTAACTTTGCACACCTACAGTGACTGTTGGGAGTTTATGCCCTTTGCCCTGTCATGCACTTTCCTTATTGGTTAGCTTCTGTGAAGCCTAAATAGGATACTTGAAATTAGGAGGGTTGTTGTTAGCCACTGCTTGTGTCACCTTAAATTCTTTTATTGCACATATACCAAACTGATCTGTGTAAACATAAAGTTAGTATGAGGGTAAACCTAAAATACGTTAGGTTTAGGCAAAGGAAATGTATGACTGCTGGGACAGTTCCATATTGTCTTTTGCAGGATTTACATATAATGATGTAAAGTGTTTTGACCGATGAAGTTAATAAGGTTGGTCTACCATCATATTTTAATTTAATTTAGCTAATAATAATAATTGAAAATGTGCTTCATATTTAATGTGGTAATAAAGGTTACTCATGTAAACAAGGAAAAATGTCAGGTTTTCCTTTCTTCCTGCATCTGCACCCATAAGCGCATATTGTAATTTGTTTATTGTGATAGGTTTTCATTACGTTTTGGAAAAATTCCTCAAAAAGCTGCTGTTAAATTTTTCATAATAATACATCAAGGACACACTAGTCATGTACTTCCAGTATTTTACATTGTAAATAATGCTGGTGTTTATATGCTTCATTAAGGATTATTTATACCCCTGAAGTTTGTCACAGTCCCTAGTGAGTTACACATGCTCTGTGAATGTCTCATTATCTCCCAAAGACACTTATCATTCCTTTAATTCCATGCACAATGCAGGTCATAGGATCAAATACAGATGTATCTTAAATGTTGGCTGAACAATATAAAATGATAGAGAGTAAATAAATAAAAACAATGTAAAATGAATTAAAACTGTAAAAAGTTGTCTATTCCTGTTTGTTTAGCTAATGCCATACTTGCAGTAAAGGGGTACCAGAGTCGGACAGGTATGTGTCAGATATCTAATGGTTGGATCAACCAGATGAATGTTGCAACTAAAGGAATCTTTTAGCTCAGTTTACATAAATGGAAGTAAAAATGTTGGTGACTTTTGTTTAATAGAGCAGCTCTGTCTTTGTATTATTTCCAGTATTCTGAAACAATCTAACATGCTATGGTGGTGGTAGTGTTGTATGAAACAATCTAACATGCTGTGGTGGTGGTAGTATTGTATGAAACAATCTGACATGCTACGGTGATGGTAGTATTGTATGTAACAATCTAATATGCTGTGGTGGTGGTAGTATTATATGAAACAATCTAACATGCTATGGTGGTGATAGTATTGTATGAAACAATTTAACATGCTACGGTGGTGGTAGTATTGTATGAAACAATCTAACATGCTACATTGGTGGTAGCATTGTATGAAACATAGCATTGTATGAAACAATCTAACATGCTATGGTGGTGGTAGTATTGTATGAAATAGTCCAACATGCTTTGGTGGTGGCAGTATTGTATGAAACAATCTAACATGCTGTGGTGGTGACAGTACTGTATGAAACAATCTAATGTGCTATGGTGATGGTAATATTGTATGAAACAATCTAACATGCTATGGTGGTGGTAGTATTGTATGAAAAACAATCTAACATGCAATGGTGGTGGTAGAATTGTATGACACAATCTAACATGCTACGGTGGTAGTAGTATTGTATGAAACAATCTAACATGCTGGGGTGGTGGTAGTATTGTATGAAACAGTCTAACATGCTGTGGTGGTTGCAGTATTGTATGAAATAATTTAACATGCTATGGTGGTGAGAGTATTGTATGAAATGTTCTAACACGCTACATTGGTGGTAGTGTTGTATGTAACAATCTAACATGGTACGGAGGTGGTAGTATTGTATGAAACAACCTAACATGCTGTGGTGGTGGTAGTATTGTATGAAACAACCTAACATGCTGCGGTGGTGATAGTATTGTATGAAACAATCTAACATGCTGTTGTGGTGGTAGTATTGTATGACAAAATCTAACATGCTGCAGTGGTTTTAGTGTTGTATGAAACATCTAACATATTACAATGGTGGCTGTATTGTATGAAATAATCTAACATATTACGGTGGTGGTAGTATTGTATGAAACAGTCTAATATGCTGTGGTGGTCGCACTATTGTATGAAACAATTTAACATGCTGCTGTGGTGATAGTATTGTATGAAACAATCTAACATGCTACGGTGGTGGTGGTATTGTATGAAACAATCTAACATGCTACAGTGGTGGTAGTATTGTATGAAACAATCTAACATGCTGTGGTGGTGGTAGTATTGTAACGACTGACAGAATCTACTTCAGTAGTATTGTTAACTAATTCTGTGCATTATTAATAGCTTGTAAAGTAAGTTATAATATTCAAATGCAACAGGTAACCCTATCTTGCAGGCCTTCTTCCACCACTAAAATTGATATGGTGACTTTTCCAAAACCAGTTCATTGTTCACTTTCAGAAGATGTTGCTGAAACAAAACTGAAGTTTACATCAATAGAGGCAAAACAGGAAGGACTTCAGGAAAAAATGACAGAAATTAGAGAACAGGTTGTTGCGGAAACAGAATTTGGGTTTCTCTGTTATCCTTGAAATGTCTGAAGGGAACAGTTATATAGTCTTTATGAGAGAACATGTACAAAAATGGGTGGAATTTGCCTGTACAGGGCATTTTACTGAAATGACTCATAGTGTCTTTACCCCCAGTACTGCAGAGTCAGAAGCAATCCAGAGCAGTTTTGCTTACATTTCAACTGTATCACATGAAAACCCAATTTCTGTAAAAACTAAGTCAGGTGGGCATGAACTGAAAGTGGGAGATGCTCAAATGTATATTGGTAATGACTTTTTGGCCACCACCAGAAGGAGAAGAAATGAGTTTATCCCTGTGATAAAGCTGTGTATGAAAAGTTCAAACTTTTGTACCATGCTTACTTCAAAGTTTTGTATCCTGGAGGAGACGGGACATATTGGGGTAATGAAGTGATGCTTTCAAAAGCCAATTAGTACAAAGCAAAGCTCTTGGCATCAGAAGCGCCCCACTGTAGAGCCAGAGGACAAGGTCATCCTGGAACAGATAACTCAGGGAAATGGGTTAAGTAAAGACTACACTGAATCACTTTTCTGTATGTAATTGAAGAATGGAACGACATCAGAGAGAAGCAACATCTGTGGCAATAAACATATAAGGAAAAGATTAATAAGTAAATGAAAGACTCTTCCATGAAGGTATACAACGTGTTCTATCAGACTCCCCAACCAGAATATGTGTCTTTTGTGGGCGCAGTGAACTTTCCTTACTATGTGACAAGTGAAAGAACTCACCACTAATCAGAAGCGCTATTTAAAAAAAATCTTTTTATTATACCTTTTTAACAATGAAGGGGGTTACATATATTCCAATATCTGTTCTTTGTTGCCAAATTTCTCCATAAATCATTGAAAATGAATAATAAATTGTGCACCATCATCTTTATGTTATACAACTGTTAAAATGTAAAACGTTCTTCAGCGATGCATTCCTCTCAGTTCGAATCATGGGTTGTTAGAACAGATGTAATGCAATACAACTATGAGGTGCATATTTATAAACACCAATTAAATGATAAATAATTAAAACAAAGGATTAATTTCATAACTTTCCCATTTGGCTTCCTCTGCCTAGTCCACATGTATTTCACTTAACTATTACACACAGATACCTCTTGGCAAAACCAAAGAAATAAGATTATTTTTATTTTTATTTCTCGTAACTTCATTGGAATAATTCTTTGCAAGCTATAGATCCCCCTCTATGACCCAGGAAACCCATACCATGTATTTAAACTTATTAGAAACACTAACCATCCAACCCAATACCATATTCATGGGTGACTTTAATTACCCCACTATTAACTGGGAATCCTATATGACATCAAACATACATGCACAGAGATTCCTGGATTTTGTAAACATAAACTCCCTAGACCAGGTAGTCAGTACAACAACCAGGGGTGCAACCATACTGGATCTGGCCCTCACTAATATGGGAGAGTTCTGCACACCCCCTACTCTAATGCCTTCCCAGGTAAGGTCAGACCACAAAATGGTCTCCTTTGAAGTAAAAATAAAACCTGGACCCCCAGCTAAACCGAGAATATTCAGGAACTATTCTAAGGCTAATTTCCTGCTATTAAGTGAGAACCTGGCAAAATTTCAAGCCCCTGTAAACCATGAGAACATTTCTGCCTGTGCAGAACTGTTCACAGAAACCCTATACAAGCATGTTAATAGCTGCATAGAGGCAGCTGTACCTACCAGGAAGAAGTACAGAACTAATTCAAAAAACAAGCCACCCTGGTGGAATCACAAAATCAGTAGGCTCTATAACAGCAGGAAGAAAATCATGGCAAAAATTAAGAGGTGCAGCACCTAGCAGAATAAATGCACTCTTATTAAACTAAACAAACAACTCAGAGGACAAATAACATCTGCCAAAGCCAAATTTAAGATAAGTTTCGCCTCCCAGGCCAAGGACAACCATAAAGCATTATTTAGCTATGTCTGCAACCTCAAAGGCAATACACAATTATGTGCAGTGCTCATTGTAAATGGAGCCACTTATACTGAGCCAGAAGATATAGCAAACCTCCTGGCTAATAAATTCAGCTCCAACTTTACTCCTCTCTCCCCCTCAACCTCCCTTCAGGAAATATCATCAAATATACTATTACTAGGGAACAGGTCCTTAATGCTCTCTCTAAGACCAAGAACACTGCATCAATGGGCCAAGACAATATCCAAGGATGCCTTCTAAATAGCATAAAATATGACCTATGAGAGCCTCTGGAATTACTATTTAACTGTCACCTCCAAACAGGCTTTGTGTCTCATGAATGGAGAAAGGCAACAGTCATCCCTCTGAACAAAGTTGGGCCATCTACAGAACCTGGAAACTACAGGCCCATAAGTCTCACAAGTCTTATATGTAAAGCCTTGGAAAGAATTATCATGGAGATGATCAAAAGAGGTATAGTAAACCTCCAGACACTGGACCCAACACAGTTTGATTTCATCAAGGGCAGATCATGCCTACTGAATCTGGTTGACTTCTTTGAGAAGGTCACCAAAGCAATGGATGAGGGCAAAATCGTTCACACTGCCTACTCTGACCTGGCCAAGGCATTTGAAACAATACCTCACTTGGGCATTGTTGGCAAACTCAAGAGGTTAGATACAAACCCGTATGTTACCTGGTGGATAGCCAAATGGTTCACAGACAGGACCCAGGAAGTTAGAATTGGGGAGTCCACCTCTACAAAGAGGCCAGTCACAAGTGGAGTCCCTCAGGGATCAGTCCTTGGACTGCTCCTTTTTGGCATTTACTTCTCAGAAGTCAAGGCCAATGTGAGTGCTCTCTGGCTGACTAAATTTGCAGATGATTGCAAATTAGGAGCTGTCATTAAATCTCACACTGACACAAAGGTTTTTCAGGAGAGGCTGACACAAACAAACAACTGATGTCAGAGTCATGGACTAAAAATAAATGCCAAGAAATGCATAATAGTATTCTTTGGGAAGTCATCCATCCCTGGTAACTATCACATTGATAACACACCCCCTACAGTTGACCCATTAGTCAGGGACTTAGGGACACACATAGACAGTAATCTAGCCTTTGATCATCATGTGTCCACAGTTGTTGTGCAACTTATAAACATGTGTATGGCATCTAAGTACAAGGAAGTCATTATTCCACTGTATTTGGCATTCATCAGACCTGTCATTGAGTACAGTGTCCCCTTTTGTATGTACCTAACCAGGCATATCCAACAACTGGAACTTCCACAGATGTTCCTCACTAAAAGAATACAGGACATAAATAATATGTCCTATGCAGACCACCTCAAGGCCCTATCCCTGTATTCTGTCTCCTACAGGCTTTTGAGGGGACATCTATGCCTGACAGACAGGGCATTATCAGATCCCATTCTGATAGACCTCCTGCATATCCACAAAACAAACAGTACCAGAACTACCAGTTCTAAAGACTTAAACCTTGCCTGTGATATAAATAGGGCCTGCTGGAGAGATAGGTATGTATTCCAGAGACTACCCCATCTATGGAACAGGCTCCCCATCCATGTGAAGCAGAGTTCCTCTCTAATCCAATTGAATGGTAACTTTATTCTGAAAATGTAATGTCTACTATGTAATGTGGAGCTTTACCAATTTACCAGTTCATGTTTCTGATTTTATAATGTATCTATACCCTCTATATTAACTGTATTTTGCTTATCTTACGTATCTGCATCTTGGATTGTAACTTTAATCTGAAAATCTAATGTTTACTATGTAATGTTGGAGCTTTTCTCCCCGGGCCTCCACTGAAAACGGGCTTCTGAGCCTAGTGGACCCCTCTCCCCAGTCATCAAACTGAAATAAAGAAATAAATAAATAAATAAAGTGCAACTTGGAAAATTGGATGGGAAACCGGAAATTCATCCCTGGTTTGGCACCTATGTCTCTGATGCAAACAGGTAACCTGTAAATGGTTCATTTCCCAGGCCCATGCTTACACTTATCAAGGGTATAAGAATTTGTCAGAGATTTGGGATGCATGGATAGGCTTAAAAAGGCCCTTGTGGTCATTACCTAGTAAACACCTATGAAGCTATTGGTTCATTTTCCTATGTCTTCTCATTCTACTTGCTCCATATATCAAATCTGTGGAAATAAGCCTTTCTCCCCGCCCCCTTTCATATATTATTAACTGTTGACAGTCATATATTTAATTCTAATATGCTAATACACAGGCTAAGTGTAACATTTAGTTAGATCCAACCAGATATGAGAACAATTTTGCATAGTCTACTTTTAGATGAATTAAAATGTTAACAAGTACAATTTGAATTTAGTCAATATATTGACAGCATTTTGTCTTATAAAGATCATCTCTGTTAAAATCATGTATACCTTAGACAGTCTGCTGTTACTAAGCACCCAGACATGACACTGCCTGCACCATTGCCTGCTAATAACCATGATGCTGGAAAACCCTTAAGACCTCCACTGTCACCCACTAGACGTTACATAAATCTCTGTCATCATAGCAGCCTGTAAAGAATCTTATTCAAAATGCACAACAAAAATTCTATAAGCAATTAATCTCTTCATCCATGTTCATGTTAACTAGCCAAATGGCAGCATATATTATTGAATAATTTCTCTCATTTCACCTTGTAGACTAGGTTTCACAAGACATCCCACCATTTTCAACAGGTACAATTTTATTCTTAATATGTTCTATGAGCATTGCTTCTACTTTCAAAGAGTTGTTTATAAACTCCATATGCATAAAGCTTTCTCTGTGAAAAAATCAAGCTATTTACTCTATTCTCACAGTTCTCATGGCACCAAATTTGTTCACTATCCATTTCCTACATAAAACATTCTCACAGTTCAGGTGTCCAAGGCTTAATGCCAGCCATTCTTGTGATAGGCTTCGTCCAGGTTTCTTCCTGTCTGCAGTTGGTAAGGCCCCTACAAGCACTAATCAGTTATCTATGAGCTTAGCAATACCCTTCCAGAGTCTGTTTATGACACTTAATATCTTATGGATGCCGCAGTGGTAGCATTGCTGCCTCACAGCAAGAGGTTCTCCAGTTCAATTCTCTGCTGGGGTCCCTTCTGTACATTGTCTGCACGTCCTCCCTGCATTCGTGTGGGTTTCCCCCAGCTGCTCCAGTTTCCTCCCACATTACAAAGACATGCATCTGAAGTGATTCTCCCCAGGCCTCTGCTGAAAATTGGCTTCGTTACAAGTCGGACTTGCCCGGTAAACAAATGTTAAATAAATAAAAATAAATAAATAAATCATCATCTTGGAAGACTTCAAGTCTCATCTACCATTCAGTGATGTTACCATAACTTTATTATTGTTTTGTTGTTACTATATTTTTGATAAGCGTATTTCAAGTGTATTCTAAGTCATCTACTTCCAAAATTTCTACTTCCTTTACAAAGATGTTTGAGTTACGTTTTCAGTATTGACTTAGTCTTTTTATTAGGAGCAAGCTTGAAGCCTATTACAAATTTTTAACAAGTACAAAGGTGAATGAAGGAACTCATAACCGCTTTAAACTTGGCATTAAAACCATATTCTTTACTGCATTTGAAGTAATTAACCTTGCACATGCATAAATTCACAGGCCTTCGCACTCTGTGTAATGACAATGAGAGTAGAGTTGTTGTTGTGTCTTTCAGCTTTTCCCAGTTAGGGGTCGCCACAGCAGAACTCCGGTCCGCTAATGATTGGTAGTTGATTTTTACGTGCCGAGTTACCAGCCCTGACGCACAACCTTCAACGAAGGTACGCCCATTCACGCATGTCTCCACGCACAAGACGGTCTAGCTGAGAATCGAACCGGGCAGCATCTTACTGTGAGGCGACAATGCTACCGCAGCACCACCACCGCGTGACAATGAGAGTAGAGTGATTGACTGATTTGATAAACAAAAATATAAATTTCTTTCTGCCACCTTGAGATGCAGTATATCGAGAAACATACTATCAAGTGTGGCTATGATACAGGGGATGGCTGTTCTAGAGCTGCTACCACTGGGACATTGGTTAGGAAGCATGCATGGTTAGGAATTCATCCCCTAGCAGATAATGACAAGAGGCAGCTACTAAATGCACCTGTAACAGAGATAACCTTTTTGACCTACTTTCACAAGAAATGTTTAAGAAATTTGGATACAAAGAAAAGACCATACAGTCTAACAGTGACAGACTGAGTAATGGTGCAGGTTGCTTTGTCACCTCACAGCAAGAAGTTCTCCGGTTCGATTCTCAGCTAGGGTGCCTTCTGTGTGGAGTCTGCATGTCCTCCCTGTGTTTATGTGGGTTTCCTCCAGGTGCTCTGGTTTCCTCCCATGTTACAAAAACATGCATTTGGAGAATTTCTCCCTGGGCCTCTGCTGAAAAATTGGCTTGTTTCAAGTCAGACTTTCCTGGTAAACAAATGTTAAATAAATAAATAAACAGTGCTTGCATCCATGCACCTGTATACTCCATGAACTGTTCCACAAAGCAGTGGCCTTTTGTAGGAAGCAGATGACAATGAACCAGTAAAGACAGTTTAGTTTTAAAAGAGAGGAAAAAAAGAGGCCAGGGCAAGTAAGGAAACCCTAGTCTGAGAGAAGAGCTCTTTCAAGCAGTAGTGGAACCTCTTATTTATGACTGCTTTTCTTTGTCCCCACTAAAAAAAAAAAAAAAAAAAAAAAACATGACTGTGAGAATTTTTCAGGAAAATGGTTTCTCCTGAACTCAAATAGATGGTTATGAGAAATTATAAGGCTATACCTCAGAGTTTTTGCATTTTTCCCTTCCTTGGCATACCACATTTACCTTTGAACCAGCTGCAACTGACCAAAGACATTCTTCTGTGGAGTGCAAGGTGATAGAGGCTGTTACAGCCACAAAAAAAATAAAAAGTCTTTTTACTCGAGGTTATTTGTAGTTCCCAAGAAATACAGTCTGTCTAGAACTGTCATAGATCTAACCTGCCTCGATAACTTTGTAGAACTGCAAAAAATTCAGAATTCCTGACTTACGGTTCTCCTTCCACTATTGCTAAAGATTATCTTTTTCGTCACTCATAACATGAATGTTGACTGTCTTCATAACTTATTGAAAAATCTTGCAGACAGACTGTACCTCAGATTCAGAGTGGGATGCTTCCATTCTCATTTCACCTCCTTGCCCTTTGACCTTTCTGTTGTTCCTTGAAAGTGCATGCCACCAGTCTTTAAGCACCTGAGATTGAAAGTATCCATATGCATTCATCCAGATGAACTCTTGATTCAGGCTTGTTCTCTAGATGAATTACAGGAAGTTCTAAGCTATACCTTCCATGCCCTTTGAATTTGGACTGTACCTAAACATCCAGAAGTTAAGCTTCTTTCTTTCACATCAAGATCTTTGTAGGAGCAGTTCTAACTACCAGTACCTGCACAATGTCCATACACCAAGGACAGGGTGATATTAATGAATCAGTTCTTCAGGAAGATTTCACAGAGACTTATCCTTCAGCCATTATTTTCCCAAAGGCCCTGATATACATGTCACTTCCATCTTAATGTTTCTCTGTGCAAAATGGCATATGAAGTTTCACTGGTGTTTAAGAGACCTTTGAAACCAGAACATTCTGTAGAAGAAAATATTCCTCTTATCCCTTTCATTAGGAAGGAATGTATTTGGTATGTCATTCAAATAAATAAGAACTCCAGCTCTCAAATCACCATGCCACAACCAAGCTAGAGGTTGACAAAATCTTAGTGGCAGACCAACGGAACAGGACTTCAGGAACCTTGTATGAGTGTAAGCTAGACTGGAATGTTTCTCTTAAAGTGACAAAGAAGTGGGACAATCCAGTTGAGTACCAGTTTAAATCCCCATGCAATCACAGCCTAAAGACATTCTCTTCTTAGAACCCCTGCCCAGCTGCCTTGGAAACCAACACCTTTCCTGTCTTCATCCAGTTCCACTCATTCCAAAAGTTCTTGTGAAGGCAAGAAAGAAGAAACAATATGCTTAGAAGGCTTTGAAATGCTTAGTGCAGAAAAGCCCCCCCCCCAAAAAAAAACAAAATCACAGCAGAAGAGTGAATCTTGAAAATTGCTCTTCTTCTTTAAACTCCTTTTTGAAGGGAGGGAAAGTCCCCCACACCCCCAAACTTATATATACCAACTCCAAAGTTGCCATAACATGGAAAAAGGGGAATGTTCCAAGAAATGGCAGCTTGTACTTAGTATATATAAGTCCAATGTTTCAGACATTCAATCTCTGCATTGCAGGACTTGGTCTGGTGGGGTCTGACATTACAAATGGTTACCAGAAATTCATCTAGACCATTGTCTATATAATAGATATATCTAATTAAGTAGTGCATTGAAACAATGAAACAAGTATCTATCTAAAGCTGTTGGACCAAAATATGATTACAATATCAAACTTTTCTAGAGGCAATATGTTCTGGCTGACTAAGTTTGACCAAGAAAAAAAAACACAAAAGACAGATCTCCTTTGCTTTACTTCATTTTTTAGACAGTGGGGTCACTGTGGGTGACTGTATACAATTCACACTCCTATGCAGTTTCTTATGACTTTTACTTCTGTCCACTATAGCATTATTTGACTTGCCTCTTAAATATTATTCTCATTGTATGCTTTTCTGATAGCAGAAACACTTCTGCAAACATGAGAAGTCTGAGTCTGAGATACTTTATAGGTATCTGAATGATATTTGCTGATATCGGTGGTCTTCACTGGGAAGCATTTTGTTTAAGTAGTAAGACAGTGCATGCCTTAGTTGGAGGTAGGTACGCATTGTTTGAGCACAGCCTTTAAAATTCTCTTTTAATTCTGTATCTTGTAGTCTTTACACTTCACTCCTCTGGTGTCTGGACCATATGTCAGTCATTTTGCTCATTTATCCCCTCTTCCATATCCTTGCAAATGGGAGGAGTAAAAGCTAGACAGCAGGTCTATAAGCCTTCAGTCTGCATATAAAAGAATGTTTTTTTTTCTGCTTCCTACCTACCTTGCTAATCCAGATATGTAATGTTATGTTATGCACAGATCCCTAAGTTTGTTTGTGTCTTTCGGCTTTTCCCGGTTAGGGGTCACCACAGCGGAACTCCGGTCCGCTAATGATTGGCAGTAGATTTTTACGTAATGGCTTGCCGGGCCTAACGCACAACCTTCAATGAAGGAACGCCTATTCATGCATGTTGCTACACAGAAGATGCTCTATCTGAGAATCGAACGGGCAACGTCTAACTGTGAGGCGACAACACGACCGCAGCACCACCACTGCAGTATACACAGATCCCTAAGCATGGTCCCTAATTTCTTTATATTCTCTTTACCCATCTTTGTTATTTGATAACAGTTCTTTACTTTTGCTAAAGGGTCTCTCATTCCCTTTTCTGTGATAGGAGAGTTGATCTTCAGACAGAGTATATTCAACCAAGTCAGCCCTCTAGCACCAGGGTTGTTAATACTAATAAGACTTGGGTCATTGGCATTCCATATGAGAGTTGGCAACAGTTCACATGTTGGAGGAAGGAACCAAGCTTTTGATCAGTACACTGGAGATCGGCACTTTAATGTGTGATCACTGATGCACAGTTTTGAAGTTTTGCTATTGAATATCGAAATTGCAGTATATTGTGGATTTTTCTTTTCCCCAAGATACAACAATCTTGGAGTTAGTCTAGATAAGAAGCATGTGACAGGGTGCAGCCCCCCCAACACACACACACAAATCTGAGGATGCAGGAGGCTTACATGCTCTGCAAAACACTTTTATTAGCTGTTTTTTTACTGCATTTTCAAAAGTGCTTCACTTACAAATATTGCATTATTTTGTGACTGTAATTGTATGTGCCACTCAGAAAACATTTACACATTCATTAGGAAGTGACTGGAGGATACAAAATCCTTAACTTCTGAGATGGCAAATCAAAAATAATAAAGGAACTGAAGTACGAAATGGTGAGGAGTCCATTTGTAAGAGACATTCTGTCTAAGCTGTTTAACTCCACATTCTTGTAGAAATGTATGCATTTTAAAATAGAGGGTGTTCAATGGGTGTTATTTTGATGTACTGTAGACTGTGTTTTCAGTTAATTCTATAATATTCCAACCGTTACCAAGGATGGTGTTTTGCTGCTGTTGGGTTAGATTCAAAAAAATGACATTAAGATGATCTTATTTTGTTGCTAAAAGTGCAAAATCAAATGCTAAGTTATGGCTTTTCCTGTATGTTTTGTAGGATATAAATGTGGATGAGTTTGAGGAAATCTTTAAGACGAAGGCTCAAGGTGCAGCTGTAGATCTGTCTACAAGCAAGCAGAAGATGTCCCAGAAAAGTTTAAATAAAGTGTCTTTACTAGATTCCAACAGATCTAAAAATCTTGCAATCACCTTAAGAAAAGCTGGGAAGACAGCGGAGGAAATTTGCAAGGGTATCCAAGCGTAAGTAGAAATCAAAAAAATGTTTTGAGTATGTTCTATCACAGGCAGGACCAACCTTAAACATAAGTGAACTAGGCTGATGTTCATCGTGCATACAGCTGCAGTAATCACAGATGGGTTTTCAGCCGTCAGGCGGTCCCTCGGTCGGCCGAATTCCAAAGTCTTGGTCCGGCGTTGGTTGTCGTCGCTTACTCTTCTGACGTCAGGAAGGCCAGAGTATATAAGACACAGCCGACACCATGTTCTTCAGTCTTTTTTGCCGTGCGGTGCCTGAAGCAGAAGCAGTTCGCAAGTGCCGGTCGGCCAGCTCCTGATTTACGAATATATTTGGAACCGAAGTCTTCATTAAAGCTAAGTACCCCGTTGGGGAAACTTTTCTTGCCTCAGACCGATGTCAGATAAAGTTAATAATTGTATTTCTTGTGGGAAGCAAATACCGCATAAGGATTTCCATTCCCTTTGCATACCTTGTTTGGGCCCAGACCACGACGTCTCGGGCTGTCGCTTTTGCGCTACCTTCAATAAACGCACTATCAAGCGTCGGGCGGAGTTCGCCCAACACTTTTAAAATGTCATCGGACACTCCGACTACCGTTTTATCCAAAAAATGCAAGGAAAAGGACCGACACGCGAGGCCCGCGGTCTCCACCGACACCACGCCGAAACAGGCTACACGTGGTCCGGTTCTCAGCGAGGCGCCTTTGCAGTCCCTGACTACCGACGACACTCCTTTGGCGGTGTCTTCTGTACCCGAGACCGCTGGGTCATCGGCCCTTTCCCAGACTACAACCGAAGCCCCGGCTTATGTCGAGCCTACTAATGTGGACAGATCCACCTCCACCCATGGTGTATTTAGGCCTTCATCTTCTTTTTCTATTAAGGCCTTTACTAAATCCAAAGCAGCCAGGCATCACACGAGGCCTGCTGCTCAAGGCCCATCTCCTGGACCCATGCCTAGGAAACAGATGCTTAAAATGGCTGAGGATCTAATAACTCTCATCAGAGGTTCTCAGCCCCCTCCTGACAAGAGACCCAGAGTGGAGGAAGAATCCCCCTCTTCTGATCAGGGATCCATTTTATCAGAGTATTCTGATGCAGAGGAACACTCTTACTCCTCTTTTGAGGATTCGGATGCAGGACAGTCCATTCCTTCTGTATCCCCCCCTGAGGATTTTTCTTTTGGGGAAACCTTGCACACCTTGAGGGAACACTTCCATTGGGAAGGCCAAGACTTTTCAGATTCCAAGAAAAGACTTAGGGAATTTCTTTGGTTACCTCAGCACAGACCTCTGGCTATACCCCCTGTTTTGGAGGTACTGGATGATGTCTATTCGGAGGCTTGTCTTAATCCTGATTCTCTGCCTCCTGCACCAGTAAAGCCTGATAGATATTACAGAGTACCCAGTTCTCACCAATTTCTTTACAAAAGCCATAATGCTGACCCTGAAACCATTTCACAAGGCCCTAAGGGATTAAAGGCCTCCACTGCCAAGAATCCACTTCCTGCAGAGAGAATCCAGATCTCTAGAAAGGTGGGGTAAGAAGGTATATACCTCGGCCACCCTAGCCATGAGGGCCTTAAACTGCCAGTTTCATATGATTAAATATCAACAGTTCCTGTTATCACAATTAAAACAAAATGTCTCAACCTGAACAACCAGATTTAAAAGAGTTACAGGATATGATGCATAGTGAACAAGTGGGTAAACACACCTTACAATGTGGTTATGATGCCCTAGAGGCCTCCAGTAGAGCTGCTGCTACAGGATCAGTCATTCGCAGACATGCCTGGTTTAGGGAACAAAATTTGCCTGATCATGTGAAAGCTAAACTTTTTGATGCTCCTTTACAAAAGGATGTACTTTTGGTACTAATGCTGAGGATATACTACGAAAATGGAAGAAAAAGCCAAATCTATGCAAACTGTCAAAGCTTTCTTACAGGTCCAGCCACCACGATTTAGCAGGAATTGGCCTTCAAAAAACTGGTCTTTTCCAGCCACTGACAAGCCCCAAAGAGGTAGATACAGACGCACAAGGGGCAGAGGGCAGTCACAAGGATCATATAGAGGCAGACAATGGCAATCTCCAGCACCAAGAGGTGGTGAAGACAGTGCACAACAATACAGGAAGCAAACCCAATGACTCCCTCATTGCTATGCCAAGCAAGTCTCAGCTGGCAGCACCTTTGGGAGGGAAACTAGCATTATTTGCAAGCAATTGGCATATTGTCACAACAGACAAATGGATACTGGATATTATAAACAGAGGCTACAAATTTCAATTTCACACTCTTCCAAAAATGAGAGGCATGCCAAACCTACCACAAAATCAAAGGGTAGAGGCACAACTGCAAATTTCAAAGCTCCTAAACATGAGAGCTATACAAAAGGTACCTACGCACCAACAAGGTCAAGGTTTTTATTCAAGACTCTTCCTTGTACCAAGAAAAGGAACTGACTGGAGACCCATTCTGGACTTATCCATCCTAAACACATTTCTACTCGTACCAAAATTCAAGATGCTCACATTACAGCAACTTCTTCCCATGCTGGGCAAGGAGTTTTGGCTGGTAACATTGGACCTCAAGGAGGCATACCTGCATGTCCCAATCAGACAAAGCTGCAGAAGATACCTCAGATTTCTTGCAGGTTCAATCCACTATCAATTCTCTGCGTTGCCCTTTGGCTTATCTACTGCACCCAGAGTATTCACAAAGTGCCTGGCATCAGTGATTGCCTATTGCAGACTTCAAGGGATACAAATTTACCCTTATCTGGACGACTGCCTGATCCAAGCGGACAGCAAACAAATACTACTGGAACATCTGGCATATGTGACACGGTTACTGCTTTCTCTGGGATACACCATCAACAAGGAGAAATCAAGGCTAACACCATCTCAGAAAATAACCTTCCTGGGTGCCAGCTTGGACACAAACACCCAGATGGCATACCTTACGTCAGAAAAACAAGGGCAATTATCCCAGTACTTCAAAACACTAGCAAAAAGTACCAGGCTTACTGCAAGGAAAATCCTGCAGGCTCTGGGATTCATGGCATCTTGCATTCTTCTAATCCCATGTGCAAAGCTGCATATGAGGAAACTTCAATGGTACCTAAAAAATCTATGGTCTCAACACAGTCATAGCTTGGAAGCAATTATACCAATAATTCCATGTCTGCAAAAGGAATTTCTATGGTGGGCCCAAGCATGTCAAGTAAACACAGGCCTTCCATTCTGCAAGCCTCAAGCAAAACAAGTCATAACCACAGACGCCTCAGATTATGCCTGGGGGGGTGCACATGAAGGACAGGTGCATTCAGGGCAGATGGTCCCAAAAGGAAAAGCACCTTCACATCAATCAAAAAGAAATGCTAGCAGTAATAAATGCAATTACAGCTTTCCAGGACTTCCTGCATCCAGGACAATTACTGATAAGAACAGACAACACCACAGTAATGTGGTACATAAACAAACAAGGAGGAACACACTCATACCCCTTGTGCAGACTAGCCATGACTCTTTGGAACTTGGCTCTGGAAAGACAAATCGAACTTCAAGCACAGTACTTGCCAGGACTGGAAAACACACTGGCAGACACTCTGAGCAGGAATATGACAGATCCACACAAATGGAAGCTGCATCCACAGGTGTTTACGGAGATAATCCAAGCGTGGGGGAGGCCAGACATAGATCTTTTTGCCTCCCACAGGAACCATCAATTGAAAAAGTTTTGTTCAAGGACCTTCCATCCAAAGGCCTGGAAAGTCGACGCCCTTTCATTCAGTTGGGCAACATGGACAGTTTATGCATTTCCACCTCTGCCTCTTCTGCCCAAGTTGCTTTTGAAAGCAAGAACAGACAAACCGAGGATGATACTGATTGCTCCAGACTGGCCAAGGCAACACTGGTATCCACTCCTGAGGAGCCTAACACATACTCCTCCCTGGTCCCTACCTCTAATACCTCTTCTGCTGATGCAGAACAGCTACAAAACCCTTCACAGTCAGCTGAAAACACTCAACCTCACTGCGTGGAAAATTCCTTAACACCACATCAGACTCTACTCTCCAAGGAGGTGCAGGATGTCATTTTGGAGGCCAGAAGACCATCTACAGGAAAAGCTTACTCCGCAGAATGGAAGCGGTTTTGCTGCTGGAATGGGAAAAGAAGACAGGATCCTAGAAAATTTAACTTGCCTCAGGTTTTACAGTACCTAGCTGAACTGCTGAACAGTGGACTTTCATTTTCTTCCATTAAAATACACGCCTCAGCCATTTCTGCAGAATTCAACACGGATCCTCCTTTATTTTCTCACCCTCTCTTACGGCAGTTCCTCAGAGGGGCTAAGAATATAAGACCTCCAAGGAAGCAACCAGTACCAGCCTGGGACCTTAATTACATACTAGAAAAATTAACATTGCCTCCCTTTGAACCTGCTGCCTCAACAGATCTGCAATATTTGTCCTGGAAAACAGCTTTCCTTCTGGCCATCACTTCAGCTCGTAGGATTTCTGATCTACAGGCCCTCATGGCGGTGCAGCCCTTCCTCATCTTCCATCAGGATAGGGTTTCCCTTCGTACTAATCCATCTTTTATGCCAAAAGTGGTATCCAGGGTAGCCTTAAACCAAGCCATACACCTACCTACCTTTTATCCTAACCCTCAAAACAAAAGGGAAAGGCTGCTTCACTCTTTAGACATCCATAGGCAGCTACATTACTATTTGGACAGAACAAAGTCCTTCAGGAAATCAGAACAACTTTTTGTGTCCTATGCCGTAGGGGCTCAAGGGAAACCAGTTACCAAACAGACCATTTCCAAGTGGATTGGCCACTGCATACGATTTTGTTACTCCTATCATGGGAAATCTGTCCCTACTGGTATCAGATCTCACTCCACCAGGGCCACAGCCACCTCTACAGCCTTCCTCAGAGGTGTGCCTACTAAGGATATTTTGGAGGCAGCCACTTGGAATTCTGTACATACCTTCACAAAACACTACCACCTGCCCTTATACTCCAGAACAAGAGCAGGCTTCGCCACTGCTGTCTTGCAGGGCATTCTGGCTCAACCCAGTTCCTCATAGTACCTACCACCCTATGCATAGCTTTGGGACTCTACCCATCTGTGATTACTGCAGCTGTATGCACGATGAACATAGTACAGTTTTGTACCTACCATAAATGTAGATGTTCGAGTGCTAATACAGCTGCAGTACAGGTTTCCCTCCCTCCTTCCCCTCTTGGTTAGGGCATGGGGCCTAACAACCTCTTCATACCTCCTGACTGGGTTATCCTGTTATGTTTTATTTGCTTGCTTACACTGATTTTGCATTACATTGCATTGCTTGCATATGTGGATAAGCTTTACTTATGTATTGCCTTCCTTTTGGGGGCACCTGACATCTGGGGCAAGAAAGACTGAAGAACATGGCGTCGGCTGTGTCTTATATACTCTAGCCTTCCTGACATCAGAAGAGTAAGCGACGACAACCGATGCCGGACCAAGACTTTGGAATTCGGCCGACCGAGGGACCGCCTGATGGCTGAAAACCCATCTGTGATTACTGCAGCTGTATTAGCACTCGAACATCTACATTTATGGTAGGTACAAAACTGTACTTTCCCAAAGGTACCGTGTAATTTGGGAGTGAGGGGGCATTGCCTTTTTACTTTGTATTTTTATTTCTCTGAAAGAACATTGATTCATTTGATTAATGGGAAAGTCCGATTGGGTAGGTGCCCATTTTCAGTCAAGGCCCGGGGGAGAAAAGCTCAAAAGTATTGCAAAAACATTTTTTAATAACAGTTATTTTACAATCTTCAAAAATAATACAAAAAGCATCTAGAGTTTAAATATTTATACCTGTTGGGTTTTTCTTTGTCTTTTGATTGCTGTTAAGATGTACATGTTAACTAGAAAGGGGAAGTGCACTTGTGGGAGACAAATTCCTCACAAGGACATGCATGAAAAGTGCGTATTTTGCTTAGGCAAGGCCCATGATCATATGTCCTGCCTCATCTGTCAATCTTTTGTCCCAAAAACACTTTGCAGCCATCTGTCCACATTAAAATTGTATTTGGAAAATCAGAGATTACAATGTCTTGCACTCGGTATGAAAGGTGGAGTAGGCCCATCTGAGGAGCTGCCGAGGAAGAAGGCCAATAAAATCAGGTCGGAATCCCATGCTGCACCTCAGGCATCCAAGCAGATTCTTATAGGTTCATAGGTTCATACTAGGCTATCTGCCCTAGGGCATTTATAAGCCTAGCCAGAATGTGTTTGGCTTTCGCCACCCATTTTAAATTTATTTTGCTATGCCCTTTTTCGAGGTTAGTATACTGTGCCTCTGTCTAACAGTGACACAGAAGTGATACCCGGGGTAAACCTACGATCTCCCATCCACTCATCAAGATTCCTCTTGAAGAGAGTCAATGAGGGACTCTGCCTAACCTGGACTGGGATTTTATTCCAGAGTGAAGGGAGCCTCTGGGTTATGAATCTGTCCCTCCAGCATGTCCTATTTATTTCAGTGCTGAGGTTCAAGTCTCTCGAGCGTAGCTCGATGGAATTTGGATTTTCTGAGGTGCAGCATGTCCATTAATTCCGGGTTGGACATGGCTTTATACGTCAGGCACAGATCGCCTCTGAACAGGCGGTATGCCACTGAGTAGAGCTGGAGTTTCTTTAACCGGGCAGCATATGGCATCTGTTTGAGCCCTTTGATCCTCTTGGTGAGGTACTTTTGGGGTCTTTCCAGTTGCTGCAGGTGTCTGGTAAGGTACATCCCAAAAGGGGCATTGTACTCAATTATGGGCCTGATGAGGGATGAGTAAAGAGGCACGATGACCTCCCCTGATCTAGATGTGAATCCCTTCATGATTAGGTGAGCTATATAAAATGTTTTTCTAACCACTTTGGCCACGTGGTTGTCAAATGAGAGATTGCTATCAACTTGGGTCCCCAGGTCCCTAATTACTTCTTCTGTACTTAATGGATTACCACCTATGTGGTAATTTATGGGCACTTTGTTTTGCCAAAGGGGATGACTATACACTTTGTGGCGTTTAGCTTGAGGCCATGGCTCTGGCACCAGTTGTCTGTTTCTATGAGGCCCTTTTGGAGGATGCTTGTGTTGGCTGGAGAGTCGATTATGGCACCCAGTTTGCAGTCATCTGCGAACTTGGTCAGCCACAGTCCTTCCATGTTGGCCTGTACCTCCGAGAAATATATACCGAACAAGAGAGGTCCCAGGACTGAGCCTTGTGGGACACCACTTGTAACTGGTTTGGAGTCTGACATGGCTCCAGCAATTCTAACCATGTGGGTTCTGTCCTTGAGCCAGTTTGCAGTCCATCTAGTGACATAGGGGTTTATATTTAAGCTGGTGAGCTTATCTATAATGCCCAAGTGGGGTATTGTATCGAAGGCGTTTGCGAGGTCCAGGTAGGCTGTGTGGACCACCTTCCCATCATCAATGGCCTTGGTGACTGTTTCAAAGAAATCAACCAGGTTTAAGAGGCAGGATCTGCCCTTAACAAAGCCGAACTGGGTAGGATCCAGTGTCTGTAGGTCCCCAATATCTTTATTTATGAGGTCCATGATGATCCTTTCCATAGCTTTGCAGACCAAGCTAGTCAGGCTTATGGGGCGATAGTTTCCAGGATCCGTTGAGGCACCACCTTTATGGAGAGGGACCACTGTTACTGTACGCCACTCTTTGGGCACATATCTTGTAGTAAGGCTGAGATTGAACAGTAGTTTTATGTTTGGGTTTAGCTCTTCTTGGAGTTCATGTAGGATGCAGCCCGGGACACCGTCTGGTCCCATTGATGCTGTGTTTTTTGCTTTGGAGAGGGCGGCTCTTACCTGAGCATCTGAGATGCCAGGGGGCAGCACTCTGCTGGGATAGATATTTGCCCTTTTGGTGGGGAGGGGGGGGAGAAGTTTGGTTTAGCTCTTCTTGGAGTTCATGTAGGATGCAGCCCGGGACACCGTCTGGTCCCATTGATGCTGTGTTTTTTGCTTTGGAGAGGCGGCTCTTACCTGAGCATCTGAGATGCCAGGGGCAGCACTCTGCTGGGATAGATATTTGCCCTTTGGTGGGAGGGGAGAAGTTTGCGCTGAACCTGTCAGCTAGGATGTTGGCAATGTCTGTGGGTTCAGTGTATTTTTTGTCATTTTGGACTAATTCTGAGCACATCTGGGAATTACCACCCAGGTTCCTAACATAACTAAAGAAAGCCTTGTGATTATCCTTAGTGTCCTGTGCAATTTTTCTCTCAAGCTGGCCTTAGACAATTTTATGAGTGCCCGTAGTTTTTTGCTAATACTGATCAGTGATGCCTTCCCTTTTTGGGATTTTGCTCTATCATTTAGTAGCTTCCTCCTTCTATTGTATAGTTTGTTTATGGCTGGGGTCCACCAGACAGGACGTCTGCCTTTGGAGGATTGGGTCTTGGTTTTATTTGGGATCGCATGATCCATGCATTCCTGAAGGTGTTCATAGAATGCGTTTATAAAGGATTCTGCGGTCTGGGCCGTATTTTCCACAGGCCCGGGGCCTTTGAAGGATTCCACCTCGGTTTTGAGGAGTGTGAAATTTGCTTTAGAGAAGTTTTTCACTGTGGTTTTCTGGGCAGGTTGAGGCTGATGAAAGCCAGGGATCTTCTCAGACATCCATTTCCAAGCCAGGCCCGGGAACCTCAGTGGAAGCTGGGATGGTGGAAATTTTAAGTACGTCCACTGAGGCTAATACACCATCAGATCCTGATGGCGGAGGGGAAACACTGCTCATCCAGTCAGAGGGCCCTCTCCTACACTTCCACCCAAACAGATGTCAGCTCTGATTCTTTCTCCACCGGCTACCCCCTTGAACAGAAAACAAAAACTAAAGCATCCTGAGCTTCATCCGGTTCCTGGATGGGAAGTATTTTCACAGAGTCTTTTTTAAGGCATTCTAGACCCTGCAGACACAGCACTTACTACCTGCTCCCTCTCCTCAGCCCTCTTTAGAGGTATCAGAGGAAGACTGGTCCTCCTCAAAGGAATCTATTACTTATGAATCACAAATAGACTCCCCCAAGGATTTCATTACCCCAGAGGAGGAGGACTCTATTACTTCTGAGCCACCAGAGGAAGAATTCACCTTTGGGGACACAATCTCCCTCATGAGGGAACATTTCAAGTGGCAGGCTTCAGAAGTATCTGACACCAAGAAAAGGTACTTTGACCTACTTCAAATGGAGCAACCATCTCCTTCTGCTGTGCCCTTTTTGTTACGTGCATTCCAGGATGCTTTCTTAGCTGCTTCTCAGTTCCCAGACTCACAACCATCAGCCTCAAAACATCCAGACCATTTCTGTAATGTCCCTCAGGACACCCAGTTCCTTTATAAAAGCCCTCAAGCAGACCCAGCAGTTATTGCAGTCTCTGCTGACAAAACATCCAGACAATTGCCTTCTACTGCTCTCTACCCGATGGATAAAGACAGCAAATTCATGGACAGACTAGGGAAGAAAGTGTATACCTCATCTACTCTGGCTATAAGAGCTCTCAACTACCAAACACATATGGCTATGTATGTCCTGGAAACCATCACCAAAGCTTCTACCCTCCTCACTGAGGCTCCTGACTCTCCCATTAAAGCCCAACTTAACACCCTGCTTTCCACACCATCCCAAGTTACTAGACACTCCATCAAGTGCAGTTATGATGCTGTGGAAGCCTCATCAAAATCTCCTGTATCAGGCTCAGTTTTGAGACAATATTCCTGGATGAGACTACAACCACTCCCTATGGATGTTCAAACAAAATTACGTAACGCACCACTGGACAATAAGGCCCTGTTTGGCCAAGCCTCAGCAGAGCTTCTCAAATCGCTTCAAGAAAAGGGAAAAGAACTTCAAAATCTAAAACATTTACTGGTGTCCCCTATACCCAGATACCATAGGAACTACCCACAAAAGCCTTTCTTTGTTAGAAGGCAGTCCTCACACCCAGCTCCTCAGTCAAAGGGACGTAGAAAGCAAGGAAAAGCTCTACTACCAGGTTTCCCACCAACTCTACCACCACCCCCTTTCAGAGTCAGTCTGACCAAACCATACCACTTCCACTGTGACTTACCACCCTTAAACCCAAACACCCCCCTATCCCTTCATCTCATCCTCTCCCTACCCTCCTGGTGGATAATTATTTCAGAACAATGGGTCCTCTCCATCATTCAGAGGGGATATTTCATTACTTGGTGAATGTTACCCCCCCTTCCAAGGTATTCCTCAACCACCTCACCTTTTCCCACCCATCATTCAACAACTACTAGCTCAGGGCACCATAGAACAGGTACCCTACCCACAAAGAAACATATACTTTGACTCCAGAATGTTTATGGTACTAAGGAAAGATGGCCTATGGAGGCCATTTCTAGACGTATCTTTTCTAAACCTCTTTCTCAAGGTACACAGCTTCAAAATGATTACCTTACCCTTGCTGTTATCACTGATACCCACACAGGCTTTCATGGTAACCCTGGATTTGAAGAATGTCTACCTGCACATTCCTGTACATCCAGGGTGCAGGAAATTCCTCCACTTTGCAATAGGTTCTTGGCATTTTCAGTTCTTTGCCTTGCCCTTTGGACTCTCCACTGCTCCTTGAGTGTTCACAAAGTGTCTAACGCCCTTCATTGCTCACTGCAGAACACAGGTATACAAATATTCCCATATACCTACAACAGGTGATTTCCACCCTAACTCAATTAGGGCTTACCATAAACCATGAAAAGTCTCATCTTAACCCCACTCAAGACCTGGTTTTCTTGGGGTGCAGGATCAGAACAGACAGAATGAAAGCCTTCATTCCAGGCCAAAGAATCCTAGACCTCTGTCTATACTTCAACAATCTCCTCACCCACTCCTCCTTGCCAGCTTGGGAATTCCTAAGAATGTTGGCCACATGGCATCCCTTATACCCATGTTACCTCTGAAAGACTGCACGTGCGGAAAATTCAGTGGATCCTAAAGAACTTATGGAGCCAACACTCCCAGCCCCTGGACTCACCCCTTCCCCTACTTCAGTGTCTGAAGAGGGAACTCCAATGGTGGGTATCAGCACTTCACTTCAACAAAGGAACCCCCGCTACAGGTTCCAACCCCCATACAACAAGTATCCACAGACACATCAGACTTGGTGTGGGGTGCAGTGCTACTAATAAACCAAAAACAATTCACTGTACAAGGAAAATGGTCCAACCTAAGACAAAAGGACCATGTCAACATCAAGGAAATGAGGGCGCTACTGCTAGCCTTAAAAACATTCAAATCAGCTCTTCAGCCAGGAGCCCTAAAAGTGATCACGGACAATATGACGGTTCTGTGATACATAAACAAGCAGGCGGGGGTACAAATTCCTACCCTCTGTGCAGCCTGGCCACCTAGATTTGGAACGTAGCATCATCACTCCAGATTCATCTGGTAGCAGTGTATATTCCCTCAACAGAGAATGTTATGGCAGACACACTCAGCAGAACTTCAGCTCCCTCTCACGAATGGATGCTTCACAGAGAGGTATTCCTGGACCTTATCAACAGGTGGGGAATTCCACAAGCAGATCTCTTTGCCTCCCCTCAGAGCAGACAGATGCCCAGATTCTGCATAAGGAACCCACATCCACAAGCTTGGAAAGTGGACACCTTCTCTTTTCCTTGGGAGGGAATGTACCTCAATGCCTTCTCTCCCTTCACACTGATTCAGAACGTCCTCCTGAAAATACTGAGGGACAAACTCAAAATCCTGTTGGTGACCCCCTTTTGGCCAAGACAGCATTGTTTTCCCCTTCTCCACCTACTAGCCAAGGGCAATCATCACAGGTTACCCCACCTAATAGACCTGCTCACACAGGACAGGGGATCCATATTATACTACCCACGTGAACAATCTGAAACCGACCTTATGGGTGATAGGTTTCTAATCCCCTACAGATACCTATACTCAGAGAATGTACTCAATGTTCTGCAGGAGGCCAGAAAACCTAATACCAGGAGAAATTATGTATCTAAATGGAGCATATTCTGCAAGTGGTATCAACAGAAAAACCAGGACCCTCTAACTACTTCTATACCTATGGTCCTGTCCTATTTGTGTGAGCTACTTCACTCAGGACTAACTTACTTCTCAGTCAAAGTCCACTTATCTGCCATCTCTGCTTGTCTGCCCATATCACCTCCTCTGGCTTCAAGATTGGAAATCAAGCTTTATGAAAGTGGTACTTCATATCAGACCCCCCAGAAAGCCTATACCTGCCCCTTGGGGACCTGAATTTTGTACTAGAAAAACTTACATTGCCACCCTTTGAACCAGCACATTCAGTATCCCTAAAACTATGCACCCTGCAAACAGTTCTACTAGTGGCCTTCACCTCCTCCAGGAGGGTATCAGAGATACAAGCCCTTATGGCTACCTCTCCTTATCTTATTTTTCACAAGGACAGAGTTGCCCTCAGGACTAATCCTTCCCTCATGCCCAAGGTGGTTAATGAACTCTCATTAAACTAGACCATTAACTTATCGGTTTTCTACCCTCATCCACAAAATTCCTCAGAGAAGACCCTCCATTCTTTAGATGTCCACAGGCAACTGAGGTACTACTTAGACAAAACCAGACCTATCAGACAGTCTGACCAACTTTTCATCTCCTTCCGTCTGAGAGCTCTAGAGAAGGCAGTCTCCAAACAGACCATTTCTTCATGGATCTCTAAATCCTTTGGCATGTGCTATTCATATCATGGAAAATCCTTACATGGTCATGTCAAACCTCACTCTACCAGGGCAGCTGCCTCCTCAGCGGCCTTTTTCAAAGGGATTGACCACGCTTCCATTTTAGAAGCTGCCACTTGGACTTCAGTTTACACCTTTACCAAACTTTACAAACTGGACCTAGCCTCCAGAACCAGAACGGAGTTTGCCAAGTCAGTTCTTCAAGGTCTCATCAACCAGGGACCCCAGTCCTCCACCCAGGCTCATACCTAAAGCTGTGGTACTCTCCCTAATGTAATGAATACTGCAACATGAGAATAGAAGGACATAGAATAGTTGTGTAAGAACTTATCATAACCTTAGATGTCCTTCTCTTCCATGTTGCAGTACTCAAGTCCCCCCACCTGCCCCTGGCCTACCTGTGGGGGCATAGTAATTTCCTCTCCCAGTCTCCCCACTAAACACAGCCTACCTAGTACCCTAGGGTCTAGTCTAAAGAGTTCCCCTATTATGACCCTCTCTTAACCTACCTGTGGAGTACCACAGGGTTCAGTCCTGGGTCCTCTCCTGTTTCGTATCTACTTCTCTGAAGTACAGGCTAACACAGAAGGTCTTTGGCTAACTAAATTCACAGATGACTGCAAACTAGGAGCCATAATTGAAACTCCTAACGATGTGGACATCCTACAAAAGGGCCTCACTGAGACAGATGCCTGGTGTCAAAGACATGGTCTCAAGCTCAGTGCCAAAAAGTGCATTGTCATCCCCTTTGGTAAAAACTCTGTATCCATGAACTACCACATAGGCGGTAGTCTACTTAACACCAAAAGTGTGATAAGAGACCTTGGGACACAGGTGGACAGTAGTCTCTCCTTTGATAATCACATCGCCACAGTGGTCAGGAAATCCTTCTCGTGGCACACCTCATCACAAAAGGTTTCTCATCCAGAAAAAAGAGGTCATTGTTCCCCTCTACTCATCACTCATTAGACCCATTATAGAGTACAACACCTTTTGGTATGTACCTCACAAGACATCTACAACAACTGGAAAGGCTGCAAAAATACCTCACAAAGAGGATTACTGGCCTCAAACAGATGCCTTACGCAGACCATCTCAAAAAACTCCAGCTTTACTCCGTCGCATATCGCCTACTCAGAGGCGATCTCTGCCTAACATACAAAGCTATGTCAAACCTAGAGCTGTTGGACATGCTCCACTTAAAGAAATCCCAATCCCTGCAAGCTACACGCTGTAGGGACCTAAACCTTGTCACCACAATAAACAGAACATGCTGGAGGGATAGATTCCTGTGCCAGAGACTTCCCATGCTCTGGAACAGACTACCTATCTTTGTCAAACAGAGCTCCTCATTAACACTCTTCAAGAAAAATCTTGATGATTGGATAGGTAATAGGAAATTCACCCTGGGGATCACTTCTGTGGTTCTGCTTGACAGGGGCACAGGAAAATAATTTTCTTGGGTGGCGAAAGCCAGTGTACATTTTTGGCTAGGCTTGTATAGGCCCTAGGGCCAATAGCCTAGTACTGGGACTAACCAAAGGATTAATAAAATAAATAAATAAAAATGCCTAATGGGAGATGTCCAGATGGGAGTATGTATATGTTTATTGAGAAGGGTATAATTTGCAAAAAAAACATAATCCCTACTACTTTAATAGCCCAGGCTTCCACATCTCTACCAGTATAACAGCCCAGCCCCCCATCTCGACCAGTATAATAACACTGACTCCATCCCTACCAGTATAATAGCCCAAGCCCCAACATCTCTACCAGTATAATAGCTCCGCCTCTAACATCCCTACAAGTATAATAGCCCAGCCCCCCCATTGCTACCAATATAATAGCCCAGCACACACATACCTACCAGTATAACAGCCAGCCTCCCACATCCCTACCAGTGTAATAGCCCAGCCCCCCATATACCTACCAGTATAATAGCCCAGATCCCCACATCTATGCAAGTATAATAGCCCAGCCCCCCACATCCTTACCAGTATAATAGCCCAGCCACCCTCTACATTCCTACCAGTATAGTAGTCCTGGCCCCACAAGTCCCAATCAATATAATGCTAGGACACTCTGTTATCTATCCACTGCACTTTTCTCTTTACACCTCTACTGTTACTCTGTACTTAAGCTACTTACTCCTCATGCTTTTGTTCCTTAACCTGTTATCCAATTTCCCATCTCTGTCTCTTTTCCTGCTACTATATTCCCTACTATGTCTAATCTTTGCTCTGTTTGTTGCTATACTCCCTACTGTGGCTAACTTGCTCACAAGGCAACTGTATAAAGCAAAAAATGCAACCCCTACTAACAACATCCATCATTATGTAATGCTTCAACCTAAAACTGTAAAAGATGTGTTCAGTCTATGTAAATATATTACATCTTAAGGTTCAATGCTATGTTACTAGTCAATGTTAAGTTTGGTACTATCTATGTAAATCTGCATTAAGCTTGAATGCTATGTTACTAGTCAACGTTACGTTTAGTACTATCTATGTAAATTATATTTTGCTTAAAATTTAACTCTGGAATTTTTCTCCCCAAGCCTCCGCTGAAAATGGACATGTATCCGGTCAACAAATGTAAAATAAATAAAATAAAATAATTGCCCTGCCCCCACATCATTCAGCCCTCATCGCTTCACAGGTGTACAATATATGAAAGAAAAGTGTGGGTTCCTGGTGGATATTGGGAGGATGAGTACATACTTAATGATGGCAGAGATGTGGGAAATCAAACAATGGAAAACCTAAAAAATAAAATGAAAACATCTTCAGTCTTCAGCATTCTTTGTGTTTTTTTTTTCCTTTAAACTGGATTTTTTATGTATTTTAAAGGAATGAAGATCTTATCTTTCTCTCTGTCTCTCTCTTTGTCTGTCTCATTCTGTTTTGAGTAGACCACATTAAAGCCCAGTCAGATCGTTGTATTCCATCCATGTCCCATTAGTCCTTTTTTAATCACCATTTTCGTTGATTGTGTGCCTGCACTGCCCTCTGGTGGTTGCTGGGTAGTGAATTGTAAAATTGTGCTCTGGTATAGTCCCTGCCTTCATGGGTTAGAAAGCCTCACTGTAGCAGTGCATTAGTGTGCCACCTTTCCTTCACCTTCCTCCAACCCAAGCTTGTTCCTGAATTTGTCATAAGCATAAACCAAGTAATACTTCTGTCCCTTATGAGTTAGGCTTATCTACTTAGTCTGTTAATGCAAATTCATAATGGTGTTTGCTCATGACAATTCAGTATGAATCTGGCTACACTGTGATAGGTCAAATCTAACACATTTTAAATGTATTGGTCTTCCATTATAGTCGGGTATGATTAAAGGAATCATCTACACCCCTTTTCCCTTTTAATTTATGTCTGGTGTTTACATGCTGTTGTACTAAAGTCCTAAAATATAGTTTGTTTTTTGTAGGAATGCTCATTCTTTGTTTCACAAAAAAGCTGATCCACGGGTGCACCTCATCTTTACATCTGGATATTGATTTTTTTTTTTTAAATCCAGCATCGTGATGCTTGGCTAACCAGTCTGCCAAAAGCTGCTGAAGGATAATATGTCAAAGCCAGGCCTCTCTTCAGTGAAAATGCCAATAATATGCAGTTATCAAACATGTGCCAAGAAATACATGGCTGATATGAGTGAGTCCATCTCAAAAATCTACCATAGTAAAAACATATTCTTTAATAAGTCGACAGGCAGATAGAAATGATTCGGACACAGATATCCTGCCAGAGCCATGGCCTGAAGTTAAATGCCAAAAAATGTATAGTCATACCCTTCGGGAAAAACAAGGTAACCCCAAGCTACCATATAGGTGGCAATCCATTAAGCACAGAAGAGGTTATCAGGGACCTGGGGACCCAGGTTGACAGTGGCCTTTCTTTTGACACTCACATTGCTAAAGTGGTTAGAAAGACCTTCTACATTGCCCACCTGATCATGAAGGGATTCACATCCAGATCAAGTGAGGTCATTGTTCCCCTGTACTCTTCACTTAGACCAATGATCAAGTACAATGCCCCATTTGGGATGTATCTCACCCGACACCTGCAGCAATTGGAGAGACCCCAAAAGTTCCTCACCAAAAGGATAAAGGGACTCCAAAATCTGTCATATGCTGCCAGACTGAAGAAACTCCAGCTCTATTCAGTCGCACACCGCCTGCTCAGAGGTGACCTGTGCCTGAGATACAAGGCCATGTCCAACCCAGAATTAATGGACATGCTCCACCTCAAAAAATCCAAATCTACCAGATCCACTAGAGCAAGCGACTTAAACCTTAGCACGGATAGAAATAGGACATGCTGGTGGGATAGATTTGTCACCCAGAGACCAATGACTTCCCTCTACAAATGCCGAGCACTTACCTTTTGGCAGCACCCTAGGGGGAAAGCTAGCACTTTTCTCACAAAATTGGCACATGATCACCCAGGACAAATGGGTACTGAATATGGTTTCTCAGGGTTACAGGTTCCACTTTCACACCCTTCCAAAATCAAAAGGTATGCCGGACCTGCCACAAAGCTAATGGGCAGAGGCACAAAAACAAATTGCTGCTCTCATGGACATGGGAGCTATTCAAAGAGTACAACAGCAAGAACAAGGACAAGGATTTTACTCAAGACTTTTCCTAGTACCCAGAAAGGACAAAGCCTGGAGACCAATACTGGACTTGTCAATCCTAAATACTTTCCTGGATGTTCCAAAGTTCAAAATGTTAACACTGCAGCAACTTCTACCCATGCTGGGCAAGAAGGCTTGGCTAGTTACTTTGGACCTCAAGGAGGCATACCTGCACGTCCCAATCAGACAATCTTACAGAAGATACCTCAGATTCGTAGCTGGCTCAATGCATTACCAATTCTCTGCACTGCCCTTTGGCTTATCTACTGCACCTAGGGTCTTCACAAAATGCCTGGCACCAGTAATTGCATTTTGCAGACAAAGAGGAATTCAAATATATCCCTACTTGGACGACTGCCTTATTCAAGCAGAGAGCAAGGACATTCTTCTAAAGCATCTGGCGTTTGTAAAAAGATTACTAATTTGCCTAGGGTACACAGTAAATGAAAAGAAATCAAAACTAGTGCCCTCTCAAGAGATAATATTCCTGGGTGCAAGCTTAAATACAACTGCCCAGATGGCTTATCTCACGCCAGACAAGCAAAGGCAACTGACTCATGACATTCAAATGATGGCAACAAAGACCCAGCTCCCTGCAAGAAAAATTCTGCAGGCCCTGGGCGTCATGGCGTCCTGCATTCTACTAATTCCATATGCAAGACTGCATATGAGGAAACTACAATGGTATCTAAAAAGTGTTTGGACTCAACATTGCCACAGCCTGGAAACAATAATAACTTTCATTTTTTGCCTACAACAGGAGTTTCGATGGTGGTCCCAGGCCTATCACCACAACAAGGGACAGCCTTTCATCTTACCCACAGCCAGGCAGACAATGACAACGGATGCATCGGATTATGCCTGGGGGGCACATATGGCAGGAAAATGTATTCAGGGCATGTGGCCCAAGGAACAAATGCATCTTCACATCAATCAAAAAGAGATGCTAGCTGTGCAGAATGCCCTGACAGCTTTCAAGGACCTACTACATCCAGGACAACTATTAATAAATACAGACAATACCACAGTTATGTGGTACATAAACAAGCAAGGGGACACACATTCCTACCCCATCTGCAGGCAAGCCATGACTTTGTGGAACACAGCACTGACCTATTAAGTACATCTGCAGGCACAATTCCTGCCAGGAATGAAAAATACACTGGCAGACGAACTAAGCAGAAATCTCATGGATCCTCACGAATGGAAACTAAATCCACAGGTGTTCAGCATGATAATAAGGAAATGGGGACGCCCAGACATAGATCTTTTTGCCTCCCCTCACAACTGCCAACTGCAGAAATTCTGCACAAGAACTTATCACGCACAAGCATGGAAAGTGGATGCTCTATCATTCAGCTGGAAAACCCTGACAGTTTATGCCTTCCCTCCACTGCCTCTTCTTCCCAAGGTGCTCCTAAAAGTCAGACAAGTGAGACCAAAAATGATCCTGATTGCCCCAGACTGGCCACACCAGCACTGGTACCCAATCCTAAAGATCTTGTCTCAAGGCCCAGCCTGGCCTTTACCTCAAATTCCTCATCTTCTGATGCAACAAAATCAGATTCTGCACAGTCATCTCAGAACCTTAAATCTGGCAGCATGGCAGATAATGTAGCCAGTCAGACCGCACCTCTCTCTAAAGCTGTTATGGATGTCATTTTAGAAGCCAGGAGGCCCAGCACTAGGAAATCTTATGCAGAAAAATGGAAGAGATTCTGTGCATGGAACCAGGCACAAGGGCTCGAACCACTTGTACCAAATATACCTCAGATTTTACAATACCTAACTGAGATGCTGGACAAAGGCCTATCCTTCTCATCTATTAAGATCCATGCCTCTGCCATTTCAGCTCATTACAATACGGAACCTCCTATTTTTTGACATCCACTACTAAGACGGTACCTCAGAGGGGCAAAAAACATAAGACCCCCAAGGAGAGCACTAATACCTACTTGGGATGTCAACTTTGTTTTAGAAAAGCTCACACTGCCTCCTTTTAAACCAGCCAGCACAGCTGATATAAAATTCTTATCATGGAAAACTGCTCTGCTCCTAGCAATAACTTCAGCAAGAAGAGTCTCAGAGTTACAGCCGTTAATGGCAGTGGAACCTTTCATCATTTTTCACCAGGACAGGGTCTCTCTTAGGACAAACCCAACATTCATGCCAAAGGTGGTTTCCAATGTGGCTCTTAACCAAACCATTAATTTACCAACTTTCTATCCCAATCCCCAGAATAAAGGGGAGAGACTTCTGCACGCTTTGGACATACACAGACAGCTATGATTCTACTTGGACAAAACAAAAGCTTTCAGAAAAACTGAGCAACTGTTTGTAGCCTATGCTGCAGGATCACAAGGAAAGCCTATCTCAAAGCAGACAATTTAAAAATGGATAGGACACTGCATTCGCTTCTGTTATGCACAACATGGCAAATCAGTGCCTAAGGGCATTAGGCCACATTCTACCAGAGCAGCAGCCACTTCAGCAGCATTTCTCAGAGGAGTACCAACCAAAGACATTTTAGAAGCTGCAACCTGGAGTTCAGTGCACACTTTCACCAAGCACTACCACTTACCTCTCTACTCTAAATCCAGAGCAGGCTTTGCCACTGCAGTACTGCAGGGCCTGATAGCCTCTCCTAATCCCATTTAGGTCCAGCCACCCAACCTCAGCTTTGGGATTCAACCCAAGTGTAATGACTGCAACAGTGAAACACAATGAACATAGTACAGTTGTGTACCTATCATAAATGTAGATGTTCGAGTGTATTCACTGTTGCAGTCCAGGTTACCCACCCACCATCCCCCTTTACATTGCTGGGACTTTTCTGTACTTCTCAACTCTATACAACCTATGTGGTGTATTTGCTTGTAGATGAAGGAAATGTTTATATTAGTACATGCACGCTTTTTGGCATATTTTTATTTTTTCAGCCTTCCTATCTGGGGGCACCTAACATCTGGGGCAAGAAAAACTGAAAAAAATGGTGTCGGTTGCATTTTTCTATACCCCTGGTGCACTGACGTCAGGGAAGAGGGGACAGCAACCGACGCCGGACCTAGACTTTGGAACTCTGACCGACTGCAGGTGGCCTGCCAGCAGGATAACCCAAGTGTAATGACTACAACAGTGAATACACTCAAACATCTACATTTATGATAGGTACACAACTGTACTTTTTGTAAGATCATAACTTTAATCCATTGTGCCCCATGTTGGCCTACCAGCTCCCTGAGTGCAAGGTTTCAGGAAGTTTACAGACATCATACAGAGGAAAACAGGGATGTAGCATATTGCAATGTACCTCAGTCCTCAGGAATGCAAATGGGGTCCAAACACTGTAACACCAAGTGTGTTTCTTGGGTGGCGTAATCCAGGAAACCTTGTTGGCTAGGCTTACTTAGGCCCTTGGGCCGATAGCCTAGTACCTAACTATGAACCTATGTTTACTGCTGTGACATCAAAAAACTTTTGTATGTATAGTTAGACAAATAGGCAGGTAGGCTACTAGACTGACAGCTAGATCTTTTTTTAATGACTGGCAGAGATGTCTCATATACATTGTCAAAGGAAAAAACTTCAAAGACCAATACACGTAAGGTTCAGTTAAAGCACTTTTAATTGACTTGCCGCAAGGAGACAAAAACATGCAAATACAAGGATTTGTCTAACTACTAACAAGAAGTATGTTTATTCTTATACTGTTTTACAAGACATGGCCTTCTAAGGCTTGATGTAATCAAACAACTTTTAGCATTGTTCTACAGCAGATGTTACTCAGATTTTCTGCTGACATGACTAGATTTGTGAGAAACTTTTGAGAAAAACAACCTGGCCTTGGTGACCATTAATCCGTTTACAGGCTTCTATTGTACAGTGTTACATTTCAAGGTACTCTTCTAATTCAGATACAAGCAAATGCTGATTGCAGATCATATTTTCAAGCAGGCTTTGTCCTAATTATCTGTAACTTCTACAGCTGTGTATTTTCTCACAGCACAAACGGAACTCCTTGTCTAAGTTTCATACAAGTAGTATTGTTCTATTCATTATTTTCCCAACATAAGCAGAAATCATCTGCTTCTCCTTAAATTTCCAAGGCACAAGCAAGATTTTAGCTAACAATACAAGGTCAGAAAGCATCTGCAGTTTGTACAGATTTATGCAGTATGAAATAGAATAAATGTGTTAACCCTTTTCAAGCTCTAAATGCACTAAGCATATTACTAATGCACACATTAATACATATTTTTCTGACATTTCCCCCCATTAATACTTTTATTCTACTTTCAAAATAAGCATAAACAGTTTGTTTTCTTCTCCTAACCTCTTCCACTCAGGATTTGCAGTTAAGAGAGTCATTCAGTTTAAACTTATGAAAGCATTTTCAGTCTTTTAACAGTTCTTCAAACTCAGTACTTTGATATAAGGTTTCAGAAACTGACATGTCTATAAAGTCTTTAATCAGTCTTTTCATGCAGGGGATACCACAACAAACACATACTCCTAATAGGAGCATTCCTACACAAATGGCAATCAGGATGTTCATTAGGATGGTACCCCACCCCCCAAACCATTTCTGGAAAAAGTCCGTCAGTGGGTTTGGGCCTGGTTTGGTCATGGCCGACACTTGCTGAATTACCTCAAGATGATTGTCTATTTCGTGTTTATGGTCAGGAATATACGTACAGCATTCTTCTTGGATTAAAGCGCAAGTACTACCTCTCGCCACTAGGGTGAAGTCGAGAGCCATGCGGTTTTGGAGCACTACAGTTTTCATAGCATTCAGTTCATCAGTCACCAATTTGAGAGCAGAAAAAGTTGCATTGCTCATTACTTCGAGAATTTTTACAGTTTTCTCAGCTCCCAGATCAATTTTACTGCTCCATATGCTGGTAATATGCCTGCCCACGATATAACGCTATCACTCAAGTCCATATGTGTCAGTCCTTTGCCTATGGAATTATGATCTTTTCAACGCGCATTGATTTGTCCCACTGGATTCACAGGTTTTTTGACGACCTCTCGGACATTTTGAATTTTTCCTCGAGGCAAAACTGCAGTGTGTCATATGGCCGGAACCAGGTAACCCAAAAAACAACTGCCGGACCAATTCTCAGGTAACCATTTGTATGCCTTTCTGCCACACACAAAATAACAGTCCTCTACTTTAGTAGTAACCTTGCTATGAATATACACTCGCCCTGCATGAAACATTTTTCTATCAGTTATAGACAGTTGCTTATAAAGAACAGAATTATGTATTACTTCATCAATTGTTTTGTGCATCAATCCAAGAAATGAATCATAGTATGTATTACAATAAAGATCTATATTGTTACCTTTAGTGTAACATTTATAAGGAACAGTCACATTGCAATTGCTCCAACCCACCTGAACAGTATCATTTTTATAAAAACACACAGTTCCCTTTTGTGGAATAGACAAGTGCAATGCTATTTTATCTTGTGATGTAATGGTTGATGTATTATAAATCAAGTTCTCCCAGGTCTCATTGACCCCTAGGGGGACTGTAGTCATTAATAACCCCCGTATGCTGTAGGCAAAGCTGGGCAAATCCATCAATTCGAATCATTGAAAGTCTTAGCATACACATATTTAATTGCCTGGTAAGTGTTAAAGTTTGGATGCCAGTCTATGAGTAACGCTTTACGTTTGTTCAGTTCAGTCTGTGTGGCTGGGAAAAGGAAAGGCCACAACAAAAAGATTATTGTCACTAGTACAGTTAACAGGATGATTAAACAATACTTCTGAGGAAAGGGTTGTTCTGCATTCCTGTTTCTTCTAGACTCTATCATTTTTACTCTTGGCATGTAACAAGATTTTTGTCCAGTTCAAAGTTTTTAACTAATTTACAGTGCGTCAGGTGGATCCAGGAGGCACGCTCTGCAATTTTGACTGCAGTGGGTGTCGACAGAAGCACTTGATATGGACCTTCCCACTTTGGTGATGTCCAGTTCTTTTTCCTTACTGTCTTCAACCAGATCCAAGTTCCAGGGGGCACTGCCACTTCTGACAGTCTGGTTCGTCCTTTATCTGAAATAGAATTTGACTGCAACAAATGTTTAGAATTTAACAAGTTTCGCATATACTCAGCTAATGTACTGTCAGCTTCCTGGTCTGTGGGCATGAGAGATTTCCACTGAGGTATATAATAAGCCCTTCCAAATAATTTTTCAGAAGGAGTCAATCCTTTTGCATTCGAAATAGTTCTCATGCTCAACAGTGCCAGGGGCAAACAGTACACCCAATTTCTCTGTGTTTCTGCTATTAACTTCCTTAGCTTACTTTTTAAAATCCAATTATGCCTCTCTACTAGCCCTGCAGATTGTGGGTGATACGCACAATGATTTTTTAAAGAAATACCAAAATATCTACTTAACTGTTGTATGGTCTGGTTTACGAAGTGTGTGCCGTTGTCACTGTAGATTCCTTCTGGAATGCCGAATCTAGGGATGATTTCTTTAACAAGAACTTTGGCCACAGTTGGAGCATCTGGATTTTTAGTTGGAAAGGCTTCCACCCATCTGGAAAACATATCTACAATGACAAGACAATACTTCTTATTTTCACATTTATTCAACTCTATGAAATCCATACAAATACTGTAGAGAAAGCCGGTAGCACTGTTGAATGGTTCACTCACCAAAACTGAAGTATAGTAGAAACAAATGTGTTGAACCAACCACCAGGAATAAGCAGCAAAATAGTCCACAAAACTGTAAAACTCTTCAGTCAGGCAAAAAGGTAAAACTCCGTAGTAAAAGCAAGACAATCCTTTATTGAAGACAGAGAATAAGCGCTTTCACGTGGTGAACCCACGCTTCATCAGATATCATTGAGTAATACAAAGGTACCAATATTTATACAACAATGCGCGGGAACTTAATTGGATAATTTGTTTTTAAAGACAATCAAGTATACATTATTAAGCACTAAACAAGCGTTTACATTGCACCTTGAAAGTTTTTCTAACTGTGCAAAAATGCATAGCATAAGAAGACAGGACCAAAACTGTCTGCATAAATTTGTGATACAAACATATATCTCTATATATATAGCAGTCATTTGTATTACCTTATAATAAGAAAAGTAAAATGCAGTAATTTCCTTATTAAATAGTTAAAACACGGCTTTCCTTATATTAGATCTCTCAAAGGATGCACGTAATAAGTTGTCTGCATTTGATGGAAAAATCATTGCGGCAAGCCTATCTATCTATGAAACCACAAAAGACATACGAGAGCTATGTAAATCTTACTAAGAACTTTTCAAGCCAAAAAAATTTTTAAAAATATAAAACTTGTATCTTTTTGACAAAAGCCAAATAATCAATAAAAGTATGAAGTAATTAATGCAAGTATCAAATTTAAAATAGGCTTGTATATATTTTTGAAAAATCACCAATTTTAGTATATAATATAGCAAAAGCTAAGACCAAACTAAAGAGATGTACATTAGCTTTAACAGAAAATAAAAATGAGATATGAAACGTAAATAAGACGTAAATGTTGTCGCATTTCCCTAGACATTTTATAGTCAATGCCCCCATATGTACAGATGAATCTCAAACATGTTAGTTCAGAGCACTAAGCATGAATCCTCACAATAGAAGTGGACTCATGCTTACAGGCATACCTTAATCTTAAGTACTTTGAAAAAATACGTAACTGAAAATACATGTGTTCTATTAAGTATATCACATAGCTTAATCAGCATAGTTATTATGTCCCTATCTATAAACACATCGATTCAAAGTGCAAAAATACAAAACTATTTATCCTAAGAATATTACCTAAATCTCACTGTCAAAAATATGTTATCAAGACTCATTATCAAGGACAGTGTGTATACAGAAATGAGACCAGCCAAAATATCTGGAACTGTCTGCTATTAAGTTGTTGTCTTAAAATAATGAAAAAGATTTTTACTATAAATAAAATAAGTATATAATTAGAAACATGTCTATGTTTCTAATGATAATACTATCAAGAATATATTTTTTATGTTATAAAAAACTTAGACTGAAATATGTATATATATAGCTACATACTTAATACTATGATTCCAGATGGAATATCAATGTCAAGTACCTCAAAAAGATATATATAATTAAATATTGAGTCATAGAATGACACATGGTAAACTGTGAAAATAGGACAGACCATGTATTAAATATAAAACCCATCAAATATATCTAAGTGTGTCTATCACTGTCTGCTTCAATAATATGAAAAAGGGATTATCTATCTAGATAACAAGGCTGGTTTTAAGGAGACTGAGCTATTAATCCCTGGTGTCAAATGGGCTCCTAATTTCAGTATCCAATGTAATTCATTCATAGCCAGATTATTTTCCTTATTGCCTTCCCTAGCGTTAGCAACAACTATTTGCAACACTCTAAAAGTAAAAGAGTGTGATGGAAAGTCAATAACATGTTTGGCTAATGCATTTGTATCTATTTTCCTCTTAATGTCATATAGATGGTTATAGATACGCTCCTGTAATTTCCTTTTAGTTAAACCTACGTAAAACGCATTGCATTTAATGCAGGTAGCAAGGTATATGACATTACTAGTGTTGCAATTAGCAAAAAAGTGAGGTGTGAATACATATTCCATTGTTGGATGTTCAAATGGTTGTTCCTTTGTGATGTAGCTACATCTGTTACAACAATAACATGGGAACGTACCTAGTTTGTGTGAGGTGAATTTGCTAGAGGTCATTCTGGTGCCATCAATTGCAGTATGTAAGTCACCACACAAGATCCTCTTTAGATTTTTACTATTCTTATACAGAAAAACTGGATTCTTGCCTAGCAGATCTCCTGTACTTGCATCTGTAATCAATATGCGCCAATTGTTTCTGATGACCTCTTGTATTCTATTAATATCACTAGTGTAAGTTGTCACATATCTTACAGGACTACTGCAAGAGGACTTCACTTTGTTGTGACAGTAAACAGCATAGTTTTTTGTTGTTCCTAATCTAGGTGGTTCCACAGATATTCTTTGTCTCAATGTGTCAAATTTAATGTTGCTGACCATTACAGGATCATACCCTCTATCTAGAAATAGGTCTTCTAATATTTGTGCCTCCCTAATTAAATCTTTCTCTTCACCACATATTTTCAAAATCCTAAGGAATTGACTCTTTATTATCCCCTGGAACACGTGTCTGGGGTGCATGCTGTCAAAGTAAAGTAGCGAATTACGCCACATGGGTTTTCTATATAATGAAGAAACAATTCCTCCATCAGAAGTAAAACTAAGTGTCACATCAAGAAAATTGATGTGAGTACTAGAGGACTCCTGGGTGAATCTCAGAAAGCTACTGGTAGTTTCTAGGTAATTCCAAAAAGCTTCAAACAGTGACAAGGCACCTTCCCAAATGATAATGATATCGTCTACAAAGCGTCTGTACAATTTAATATGTTTAAAGTTTTCATGTTTAAATAAGTACAGCTTCTCCCACCATAGAACAACCAGATTAGCGTAGGTATTAGCACAGGGGGTGCCCATGGCTACCCCCCATTTCTGTGCATAATACCTATCACCAAACAAAAACACATTATTATTTAGAATAAGATCTAATAGTTGGCAAACCAGAATGGTTCTGTCATTACTAAAGGTGGTCTCCTTACTTAGAAGCTCTCTAATATACTCTATCCCTTCTATATTGGGTATTGATGTAAACATATTTTTAACATCTAAAACGATAAACATATATTGATGGTTGGTGTCTAGCTTGACATCCCTGACGATATCAAGGAGGTCATATGTATCTCTTAATATAGTTGGAAACCGATCAACCACTGGTCTTAATAGATCTTCCACAAACTTTGATATATTGGCTGTCACCCAATTATCACCTGACACAATGGGTCTATAAGGAATAGGAATGACCTCTTTATGGATTTTGGGAAGGCCCTTGATAATAGGTATGGTGGGAAACTCTATATATAAAAAGTTGTAAATATCCTGACTAACTTGACGGCACATAGCCAAGTCATAAAGTGTTTCATGAACCATATTGATAATCTGCAGCACTTCCTTGTAAGTAATGTTTGTATATGTGTCCTCTTCGGACAACATACTGTGCATGCCTTTCAAATATTCTTCTCTATTTAATACAACAACCCCCCCTCCCTTGTCAGACGGTTTTATTGCTATCCGTGAATCTTGTTTAAGGTATTTTAGGCTGTTGACTTCCAAAGGACTAAGATTATAGTACCTTCCTTTCTTACTGGCACTGCTGAAAACTTGGTAAAACTGATGTTCGCAGGCCTTTAGGAAGCATTCAACATGTGGGGGCATATAGGGTATAAAAGTACTGTTGACTCTATAGCGTATTGCCTCTTGAGAAACATTTTTGTCAGTTCTAAAAAATAACCTCAAACACAGATTCCTGCAGAACATTCTTAGATCAATCAGAGTCTCTGTTAATGTTGCACTAGTAGCTGGTATATAATTAAGGCCTTTATTCAAGACCTTAATGCTAGAAAAATCCAAAGGAACACTGGAAAGATTAAACAAAATACCATTCGTCAGTTCTTTCTCCTTCTGTTCAGCGGATGTTGTTCCGTCAAATTTTTCCTTTTGCGGGAGTCCCTGCTGCGAGACCTCCCTCTGTTGTACTGAGTAATCTGTTTCTTTAGATAGGGTAAAAAAGCCCCAGAAGAAGAAGACATAGTAATTGTGTTCTTTGGAATAGCTCCGGTAGAATGTGATGGAGCATGGCTAGCAAGTGCTTCCTGATTCGGGGGGGGGGCGTGTCAACTAACTCATTGTCAGTTAATAAGTCATTTACAGAAGTCGATGTTAAAGCCTCTGTCTGCGACGGGTGGAGAAGTAATTGAGGCAAAGGTTGAACAACATTAGTTGAAGTTAAATCAAAAGTAGTAAGCCTGTCATTATTGTCCATATTATTTTCAATGTTCGTTGATTGTGTAGCTTGATAACGTGGCCAAATAAAAACTTGGCCCCTTTTGAAATCGTTGTAGTCCCGTATCAATTTTTTCTGCTTAGTGGCTTTCAGCCTCTCACTGAACATATTAATTTGTGTAAACATGTGATTAATTTTGTCTACACAGAAGCTGGAAGTAAAACGTTCAGACAATTGCTTATACATTAAGTCAGTTTTATCTCTTAGTTCTTTTTCCAATGGTTGAAAGTAGTCTAGCATTAGTTTAGCATAGCTAAACCCTAGTTCTATATTCAGGTCCTGCCAGCGTTTCAAAAGTTGGGGATGCGAGTCCCCATAGGTGGGCATACAAAATACCCACATACCCCTGGGGACTATCTTGAAATGAATACAAGCTTCCAAATGAAGCCGCTGCCAAGCATACCTTTGAAGTTGATAAAGATTATCTTCAAGTGATTTTAACTTTGGAAAAAAGTCAGTGAGATTCTCACCATTTACTTGAGATTGCATACTGCTAGCATCCTTCGACAAGTCCAGAGACAATAAAGGGTTATCCGTAGCATGTAACAGACCTTTCCATAGCGATACTGTTTCCCTCGGCTCTGGTTCCATATGGATGACAGATTCCATGGTGTACAAGATTTACCGACCAAAAGAAAATAATGCTGTAGAGAAAGCCGGTAGCACTGTTGAATGGTTCACTCACCAAAACTGAAGTATAGTAGAAAAAATGTGTTGAACCAACCACCAGGAATAAGCAGCAAAATAGTCCACAAAACTGTAAAACTCTTCAGTCAGGCAAAAAGGTAAAACTCCGTAGTAAAAGCAAGACAATCCTTTATTGAAGACAGAGAATAAGCGCTTTCACGTGGTGAACCCACGCTTCATCAGATATCATTGAGTAATACAAAGGTACCAATATTTATACAACAATGCGCGGGAACTTAATTGGATAATTTGTTTTTAAAGACAATCAAGTATACATTATTAAGCACTAAACAAGCGTTTACATTGCACCTTGAAAGTTTTTCTAACTGTGCAAAAATGCATAGCATAAGAAGACAGGACCAAAACTGTCTGCATAAATTTGTGATACAAACATATATCTCTATATATATAGCAGTCATTTGTATTACCTTATAATAAGAAAAGTAAAATGCAGTAATTTCCTTATTAAATAGTTAAAACACGGCTTTCCTTATATTAGATCTCTCAAAGGATGCCGTAATAAGTTGTCTGCATTTGATGGAAAATCATTGCGGCAAGCCTATCTATCTATGAAACCACAAAAGACATACGAGAGCTATGTAAATCTTACTAAGAACTTTTCAAGCCAAAAAAATTTTTAAAAATATAAAACTTGTATCTTTTTGACAAAAGCCAAATAATCAATAAAAGTATGAAGTAATTAATGCAAGTATCAAATTTAAAATAGGCTTGTATATATTTTTGAAAAATCACCAATTTTAGTATATAATATAGCAAAAGCTAAGACCAAACTAAAGAGATGTACATTAGCTTACATACAAATAGTATGAAATGGATACGGTGGTGTAGGGAAACTCCCTTGCTTGGGCTTTAATGCCCCTTGTGCATGATGTTTATTACAAACGTGGCATACCGTGCAGAAATTTTTAGAGTAATTTGAGAAGCCATATGTCGTGAACACTTGGTTCACCAGCTGTACCATCCCCCCTGTTGAGACTTGGCACTGCCCATGGCTCAACAAAGCTGCATATCTAAACAAATAAGATGGCAATATTGGTTTCCTTTCTTTAGAGATGTATAGCCCCTTTTCGAGAATTGCTCCTCGTTTTACCCATCTTTGTTTTTCAGCTTGCGTAGTAAGTGTCTGCATTGTCTTTAACATTTCTAAGTCTAAAATCTCAGAGGGTTGTAATTCCTCATTCAAAAGAAATACTTCTGAAGCTGCCTGCTTTGCAGGTGTATCAGCTCTCGCATTACCTTTTGAAATCCTATCCTGTTGCTTGGTATGAGCTGTGCATTTACAAATAGCTACTTTCTGAGGTAACTGAATAGATTCTAAAAGATCTAAAATAAACTGTGCATGATTGATTGGTTTGTCAGTAGATGTTATCATTCCTTGATTTTTCCACTGTTGCGCAAAAACATGTACAGTAGAAAAAGCGTACTGGCTGCCAGTAAAAATGTTCACACATTTACCCTTTGCTAAGGTACATGCCCATGTCAAGGCAATCAATTCTGCTGCCTGTGCAGATAAATTGTGTGGTAAAGATTTCGCTTCTATAATGTCTGTGTCAGAAACTACTGCATATCCTACTAGGTTCTGTCCTGCAGGACCCCTTTTGCATGAGCCATCCACGTAGTATGTCACCTCGGCATCATCCAAGGGAACATCCGTAGGTCTTTCTAAGCAGTGTCTTTTGCTCAATCACCTGCAGGCAGCTGTGCGGTGTGCCATCTGCAGGGGTTGGGAGCAAGGTAGAAGGGTTCAAAGTCATGCATCGTTCAATTGTCATATGAGGTTGGCTCAACAATGTAGTCATACAGGAAAGATGCCTAGCAGGGGAAAGATATGCTACCTTCTCTTGCAGTAAAATAATTGAGACTGCATGAGGCACTCTCAATGTGAGAGGGTGGAACAAAACTACTGAGGCCGAAGCCTGTACTGCCATTGCAGCTGCAACTACCGCTTGTACACAGTGAGGTAAAGACCGTGCCACTGGGTCCAGTTGTGATGAATAATAAACAATAGGGTGTTGCTTATCCCCATGCTGCTGTGTTAACACTGATGTCATATAACCTTGCTTACAATTTACAGTTTGGAAAAAATGTTTATGATAGTTTGGTAATCCCAAAACTAATGAGGACGCTTATTAACTGTTTCAAGCTCTAAATGCACTACATATTACTAATGCAATACATTAATACATATTTTTCTGACATTTCCCCCATTAATACTTACTTTATTCTACTTTCCATATAAGCATAATCAGTTTGTTTTTTTTCTCCTAACCTCTTCCTCTCAGGATTTGCAGTTATGACAGTCATTCAGTTTAAACTTGCTTCATGAGCATTTTCAGTCTTTAACAGTTCTTCAAACACAGAAGTTTGATATAAGGTTTGAGAAACTGACATGTCTATAAAGTCTTTAATCAGTCTTTCGTGCAGGATACCACAACAAACACATACTCCTAATAGGAGCATTCCTACACAAATGGCAATCAGGATGTTCATTAGATGGTACACCTCCCCAAAGCATTTCTGTAAAAAGTCCAACAGTGGGTTTGGGCCTGGTTTGGTCATGGCCAACACTTGCTGAATTACCTCAAGATGATTGTCTATTTCGTGTTTATGGTCAGGAATATACGTATAGCATTCTTCTTGGATTAAAGCGCAAGTACTACCTCTCGCCACTAGGGTGAAGTCGAGAGCCATGCGGTTTTGGAGCACTACAGTTCTCATAGCATTCAGTTCATCAGTCACCAATTTGAGAGCAGAAAAAGTTGCATTGCTCATTACTTCGAGAATTTTTGACAGTTTTCTCAGCTCCCAGATCGATTTTACTGCTCCATATACTGGTAATATGCCTGCCCACGATATAACGCTATCACTCAAGTCCATATGTGTCAGTCCTTTGCCTATGGAATGATGATCTTTTCAATGCACATCGATTTGTCCCACTGCATTCACAGGTTTTTTTATGACCTCTCGGACATTTTGAATTTTTCCTCGAGGCAAAACTGCAGTGTGTCATATGGCCGGAACCAGGTAACCCAAAAAACAACTGCTGGACCAATTCTCAGGTAACCATTTGTATGCCTTTCTGCCACACACAAAATAACAGTCCTCTACTTTAGTAGTAACCTTGCTATGAATATACACTCGCCCTGCATGAAACATTTTTCTATCAGTTATAGACAGTTGCTTATAAAGAACAGAATTATGTATTACTTCATCAATTGTTTTGTGCATCAATCCAAGAAATGAATCATAGTATGTATTACAATAAAGATCTACATTGTTACCTTTAGTGTAACATTTGTAAGGAACAGTCACATTGCAATTGCTCCAACCCACCTGAACAGTATCATTTTTATAAAAACACACAGTTCCCTGCCAGGAACAGACAAGTGCAATGCTATTTTATCTTGTGATGTAATGGTTGATGTATTATAAATCAAGTTCTCCCAGGTCTCATTGACCCCTAGGGGGACTGTAGTCATTAATAACCCCCCGTATGCTGTAGGCAAAGCTGGGCAAATCCAGCAATTCGAAACATTGAAAGTCTTTGCATACACATATTTAATTGCCTGGTAAGTGTTAAAGTTTGGATGCCAGTCTATGAGTAACACTTTACGTTTGTTCAGTTTAGTCTGTGTGGCTGGGAAAAGGAAAGGCCACAGCAAAAAGATTATTGTCACTATTACAGTTAACAGGATGATTAAGCAATACTTCTGAGGAAAGGGTTGTTCTGCATTCCTGTTTCTTCTGGACTCTATCATTTTTACTCTTGGCATGTAACAAGATTTTTGTCCAGTTCAAAGTTTTTAACTAATTTACAGTGCGTCAGGTGGATCCAGGAGGCACGCTCCGCAATTTTGACTGCAGTGGGTGTCGACAGAAGCACTTGATATGGACCTTCCCACTTTGGTGATGTCCAGTTCTTTTTCCTTACTGTCTTCAACCAGATCCAAGTTCCAGGGGGCACTGCCACTTCTGACAGTCTGGTTCGTCCTTTATCTGAAACAGAATTTGACTGCAACAAATGTTTAGAATTTAACAAGTTTCGCATATACTCAGCTAATGTACTGTCAGCTTCCTGGTCTGTGGGCATGAGAGATTTCCACTGAGGTATATAATAAGCCCTTCCAAATAATTTTTCAAAAGGAGTCAATCATTTTGCATTCGAAACAGTTCTCATGCTCAACAGTGCCAGGGGCAGACAGTACACCCAATTTCTCTGTGTTTCTGCTATTAACTTCCTTAGCTTACTTTTTAAAATCCAATTATGCCTCTCTACTAGCCCTGCAGATTGTGGGTGATACGCACAATGATTTTTTAAAGAAATACCAAAATGTCTACTTAACTGTTGTATGGTCTGGTTTACGAAGTGTGTGCCGTTGTCACTGTTGATTCCTTCTGGAATGCCGAATCTAGGGATGATTTCTTTAACAAGAACTTTGGCCACAGTTGGAGCATCTGGATTTTTAGTCGGAAAGGCTTCCACCCATCTGGAAAACATATCTACAATGACAAGACAATACTTCTTATTTTCACATTTATTCAACTCTATGAAATCCATACAAATAGTTTGAAATGGATACGGTGGTGTAGGGAAACTCCCTTGCTTGGGCTTTAATGCCCCTTGTGCATGATGTTTATTACAAACGTGGCATACCGTGCAGAAATTTTTAGAGTAATTTGAGAAGCCATATGTCGTGAACACTTGGTTCACCAGCTGTACCATCCCCCCTGTTGAGACATGGCACTGCCCATGGCTCAACAAAGCTGCATATCTAAACAAATAAGATGGCAATATCGGTTTCCTTTCTTTAGAGATGTATAGCCCCTTTTCGAGAATTGCTCCTCGCTTTACCCATCTTTGTTTTTCAGCTTCATGAGTAAGTGTCTGCATTGTCTTTAACATTTCTAAGTCTAAAATCTCAGAGGGTTGTAATTCCTCATTCAAAAGAAATACTTCTGAAGCTGCCTGCTTTGCAGGTGTATCAGCTCTCGCATTACCTTTGAAATCCTATCCTGTTGCTTGGTATGAGCTGTGCATTTACAAATAGCTACTTTCTGAGGTAACTGAATAGATTCTAAAAGATCTAAAATAAACTGTGCATGATTGATTGGTTTGTCAGTAGATGTTATCATTCCTTGATTTTTCCACTGTTGCGCAAAAACATGTACAGTAGAAAAAGCGTACTGGCTGCCAGTAAAAATGTTCACACATTTACCCTTTGCTAAGGTACATGCCCATGTCAAGGCAATCAATTCTGCTGCCTGTGCAGATAAATTGTGTGGTAAAGATTTCGCTTCTATAATGTCTGTGTCAGAAACTACTGCATATCCTACTAGGTTCTGTCCTGCAGGACCCCTTTTGCATGAGCCATCCACGTAGTATGTCACCTCGGCATCATCCAAGGGAACATCCGTAAGGTCTTTTCTAAGCAGTGTCTTTTGCTCAATCACCTGCAGGCATCTGTGCGGTGTGCCATCTGCAGGGGTTGGGAGCAAGGTAGAAGGGTTCAAAGTCATGCATCGTTCAATTGTCATATGAGGTTGGCTCAACAATGTAGTCATACAGGAAAGATGCCTAGCAGGGGAAAGATATGCTATCTTCTCTTGCAGTAAAATAATTGAGACTGCATGAGGCACTCTCAATGTGAGAGGGTGGAACAAAACTACTGAGGCCGAAGCCTGTACTGCCATTGCAGCTGCAACTACCGCTTGTACACAGTGAGGTAAAGACCGTGCCACTGGGTCCAGTTGTGATGAATAATAAGCAATAGGGTGTTGCTTATCCCCATGCTGCTGTGTTAACACTGATGTGATATAACCTTGCTTACAATTTACAGTTTGGAAAAAACGTTTATGATAGTTTGGTAATCCCAAAACTAATGAGAATGCTATTAACTGTTTCAGTTTGCAGAAAGCTGATTTTGCTTTTGGTGTCCATTGTAACACATCCTGTGCTGCCATAGGCTTTTTATAAATCAGGTTAGTCAGCGGTGCAGATTCCAAGGCATAGTTTGGAATCCAGCTCCGACAAAAATTAGTCGTACCCAGGAAGGACATCATTTCCTTCTTGGTAGTAGGTTTTGGTGCTTGCAAAATCACTATTTTTCTGTCCTCATCTAATGTCCTACCTTCCTTGGATATTACATATCCTAGGTATTTAACTTGTTTTCTCCAAAGCTGCAGTTTATTTTTGTTTACTTTATGTCCTTCAGTGGCTACAAATTGTAAAAGCGCTATGGTATCTTTTTTACAATCTTGCTGGGTGGGGACCGCCAGCAGGATATCATCAACATAAAGCAAAATTTGACTACCTCTTGGTGGGGTAAATCCCACCAAGTTGCTTGCCATTTCTTGTGAGAATATTGTTGGACTTTTACAATACCCCTGGGGTAGTCGCGTATATGTATACCTTTTCCCCTGAAATGTGAATGCAAACCAATGCTGGCTGTCAGGGTGTATCGGTATTGAAAAGAACGCATTGCTGATATCTACCACAGAAAAATATCTCTATTGAGGTTTTAAATCATTCAACAAAGTGTGTGGGTCTGGCACCGTAGATGCCCCTGGTATTACTGCGTCATTTACACCTTGTAAATCTTGGACCATACGCCACTCTCCATTTGCTTTTTTAACAGGAAATAAGGGTGTGTTACATGGTGAGTCAGGAGATTCCACCAGCACCCCTTCCTTAAGTAAAGCTGCTATAATAGGTTTGATTCCTACCTTTGCATCTTTTCTTAAGGGACACTGTCTTTTTTGTGGTTTAAATGCTGACTGGCGTAATAGTAACTGGTCCTGCTGTACGAATAAGTCCTACATCTGATTTTCCTGTTGACCAGAGAGTTTCTGGTATATTCTGTAAGGCATTCTCTTCCTCCTTCAATAGGAGTGCTAATCAGCTGTCCTTGCTAGACTGCAAGTGTACAGCTTGGTGGGTCTGAGTTATCCAATTCAACTTTTGCATTTGTATTCCCTGTTCTGACAGTTCTAACTCTGTCTGTTTCTCCCATCTCGTGACTTTTTCTCCCAAGTCTACCCATTTCACATTTTTGTCCTTAGTTAAGCTAACATGTGGTAATCGATTAGATTTGTAAAGTGCAAAGAACTCCTCGGGCAATGAACAGCTGACTACACTGTTCCCTTCTGTGTCCCAGTACAGATTACGTAATATCAATCTGTTTGCACTATTTTTAAACAATTTTTGCTCATATTCCTTATTAGGTCCTGGTGTGTTACAATAATACAGAGTACAGTGCAACAAATGTTGTTGATTAATGTCAAGGGAGGGGAACTTGCTGATGGCTACGTTTATCAACTCTTTGGTCACCGCCCCTGGACCAGTCGTAACCAAGTCCTGGCTGTACCAATAAAATATTTTGCCCTCCGATTGCACTGCAAAGGTATCAATTTGTCGCTGTGCTTCCATACCCTGCATAGTCGGAACTACTGCTATACCAGATAGCTGCATAAGGTCTCTGCCCAAGAGGTTTACTGGGCATTTTGCAGAAACAACAATTTTGCTTTTCTGGGTCAATCCTGAAACAGGATCAGTTATCACAATATTATGGGAGAGGGGCTCCCAATACAGCTGTCCATTAGGTGCTTTCACTAATATGTAATCAGGTGACTCTGAGTTCTCTGGCAGTTTGGAGGGATGTACCAGGGTCCGTGATGCCCCTGAGTCACACAAGAATCTGACTTCCCTCCCTTCTACCAGGAGTGTAACTTCTGGTTTTGTATTTGCTAAATAGAGCTCTAAGCTCAATAAAGCCAAATCCAATATTTCATTTTCTTCACTATCCGTGACTTTCTGCACTTCCTCTGTTTCTTCTGTCACATTCTCTACGCCCTCTATCACATTCTCATTTGTCCCTTCTCTGCTATCCCCTTCTAGTGATTCCTGACTATCATATAGTCAGTCCTCACCCTCCTTGTCCTCTGTGGTTGCCTTCTTGTTTTTCTTGCAATCCCTTGCCAAGTGTCCCTTTTTACCGCATTTAAAACATTCACCCCTTTTCTTTCGCCCTTCAAAGTCCTCTGATCATTGATCAGATTGATTGTTTCCCTGGGCATTTCTTTTGCCCTTTTTCCCGGACTGTACTACATAAACTTCTGCTCCATCTTCTACAGAAAATACTTGGGCTTTTTTTTTTTTTTTTTTTTGCTATTAAAATGCCTTTTCGCATGCTTGGCATATTTAAGTAATGACTGTAGCCTGCTTGTACGATGATCTACCATGTGTTTTGTGATAAAACTGCTTATGGGTGCAATACTGCCTTTCAAAAACACATTCTTTAACTGCTGCTCATATGGGGAATCGTGTGTCTGATCTTCAGGACCCTACATTCCACAGTGGTTATTAAAACATTCTAATAGTCTGGCATAATATCTGTCAACAGTCTCACCTTCTTGTTGGATGCATTGATTAATGCAAGTTCAGTCTGCCCTAGGCTTTTATTTTTTTAGAGATTTGGTCTGTAAGACCTTTTACTCTGTTGTTTAACTCTGCGCTGCTATGTGGGAGGGGCTTGAACGCAGCGTCACAGGGATTTTAGTCGCCACTAATCATGTGCCAATTTGGCCCCACAATTTGTCTGACTACTTTTTTTCCCTCTTTTCCATTTAAATTATAACTTAGCCTCATTTCTTGCAAATCTTCTAAGAACTTTTGGATGGAGAATTCCCTCAGTGGCCTTCCGGATGTCTTCCGGAGTCCAAGGTCTATACACTAGAATAGTTGGGTCCTGACCTTTTTGCCCTGCCTGAGGATTAGGCACTTCTATAAGTGGGCATATTTTTTCTTCACTCATAGATTGTGAATTTCTACCCATTTGATACAACTCAATGTCCCCTTTTGAGTTTCCTGCCCCTGTTCGAGACCTAGTCTCGATGGGATCTCTAATAAACGGTTTCACTTTTGTAGTGTCTCTACTCACAGTGACAGCAGGATATCGCAGGGGTGGACTAACTTGTTCACTTGCCTCATATTCTGGTAAGGGAGGTGGAGGGGCTGATGCTATTACTAAATTATTGTCCTCCTTATCTAAAAACATTGCTTTTGAATTATTATTCTTTTGTTCCCTTCGGTTTACTTCCTCAGTCCACCTGTGTGCCTGAGGAATTCCTAATTGACGTTGCTTTTTTACCCAACCTTTAGAATCGGTTTTAAGCTGTTTGACAAGTTTGACAAGCAAGGATTTTTCTAATTTACCATCAAATTCGTACTTATTAACCCATTTTGAGTAGTATTTAATATTATCAGCACGCTGTGACTGCATGTATTTTGCGTCTTTGGTTAACGACAGATTTTGGGATCTTTTTGTACAATTATTACCCATTTTGTTCTACCCTTTCAATCATTATGTAACTCCTTATCTTTAACGTGGTACCATGAATTTTGTTATAGTCTCTTAAGAATGACTGCCTACCTGTTCTGTTTTCCTGATCTATGACAAGACAGTAATCTTTCTGTCCCTGACTTATAAACAAAGTCTTGATAGAACAAATACAAATCTAGTCCCTGATCTAAAACAGAAAAAAAGAAGGTAGATTCACCTTACCTGAGCCTTCGTGATTGATCACCTGGTTCGAGTAAACCCGTCCTTCAGTTGCAGATCAGAAAGTAGCTGGCCTCTTTTGTATGACAATTCAGTCGGAGGGCTTTTCAAGTAAGAAGAACCGATGTGGTTTCTTCCCTGTACGGTTTCAAGCCACTTGGCCTGTCTAATCCGAGGCGAAGTGAGGGTTTCCGGCTCGAAGGACCAATTTGTCAAAGGAAAAAAAACTTCAAAGACCAATACATGTAAGGTTCAGTTAAGGCACTTTTAATTGACTTGCCGCAAGGAGACAAAAACATGCAAATACAAGGATTTGTCTAACTACTAACAGGAAGTATGTTTATTCTTATACTGTTTTACAAGACATGGCCTTCTAAGGCTTGACGTAATCAAACACAACTTTTAGCATTGTTCTACAGCAGATGTTACTCAGATTTTCTGCTGACATGACTAGATTTGTGAGAAACTTTTGAGAAAAACAACCTGGCCTTGGTGACCATTAATCCGTTTACAGGCTTCTATTGTACAGTGTTACATTTCAAGGTACTCTTCTAATTCAGATATAAGCAAATGCTGATTGCAGTTCATATTTTCAAGCAGGCTTTGTCTTATTTATCTGTAACTTCTACAGCTGTGTATTTTTTCACAGCACAAACGGAACTCCTTGTCTAAGTTTCATACAAGTAGTATTGTTCTATTCATTATTTTCCCAACATAAACATAAATCATCTGCTTCTCAGTAAATTTCCAAGGCACAAGCAAGATTTTAGCTAACAATACAAGGTCAGAAAGCATCTGCAGTTTGTACAGATTTATGCAGTATGAAATAGAATAAATGTGTTAACCCTTTCCAAGCTCTAAAGGCACTAAGCATATTACTAATACACACATTAATACATATTTTTCTGACATACATCCCATGTACTATATTAAAATTCCATAAGTAAAGCATAAGTGGAAGTGTCTCTTTCACTTTGCAGTCACAAGGTGTGTCCAAGGTTGTATAGTGGAATTTTTGGTCTCGGTGAGTCATTGCCCCTGCACATGGCATGTACCCCATGTATGTATATTTCCTTACTTTTGTGAATGTGTACTAGTCAATATATTTTTGCAAGAAAAGGACTATCTGCCATTTTTTGTGGACTATAAAGTGTACAATACAATGAACCATCTCAGAAGCATCGGCACACCTGTAACCCAACAGACAATACTACTAATGATGTAAGGAACAAAAAAATGTTTATTTGCAGTGTGGACTTTTGTGATGGTCCTGAAATAACCAAGTATTTTTCCCAGTTTCATATCTTTTTGTTATGAGCATACATTGGCAGATGTTTTTTAGCCAGGCTTTTTATGAAACTGCAACCGTTTTCTCAGTGCCTGTGCACAGTGTCCATCTTCTTTTCCCCGAAGCTGGCTAAATATTTTTTTCCTTCTGCTCCACTAAGCTGCTCATGACATTTTGTGTTTGGTGAGTTAAACTGCTCTGTTTCACTGACCAAGTTACACCTGTGGCTACATTCCACTCAGTGACTTACTGGTTAACCTAAGAGGTTTTTTAGAATAATTTTTATTTAGGTATTTGGGGCAGTTAGTGATGGACCTTACTAGAGCTTGGGGATGAGAAGCCCATTTACTATTGCCAGTCTAGCACCTTTAGTAAGACATCTTCCAAATGTATAGTTTAGGTAGGCAAGAACTTTTAACTTTAGAAGTTATGGATTCAGCATAATGACTGAAGGAGACTTGTGGGTCTAGGAATATCTCTAAATACTTGTATTTTTTTACAGTGAGAATTTTATTGTTCCAGGAGTCAGTTAATATGGGAAAAGTGGTGTTTGTGATTTTTTTTTTGGTGTACCAAAGAGTATAGTATTGGTTTTAGTGGAGTTTACAAAGAGTTTATTTGAGTGAAACCAGAGGCATAGCCGTTGGAACTGAAGTTGAGGTAGTGTTTGGAGCTCCTGTAAATTATCACCTGATTTGAGGAGGGGCCATCTGAGTAAAGCATTAGGTTAAGCTGTGGGAGATCTGTAACTGTGTGTTGGGGGGATTTATGAATAAGAAGAATACAATGACTCCCAAAAATGAGCCTTGAGGTACACCTGGTTTGATGATGGCTTGAGAATGATAGCTGTAGTTGAGGAGAAGAAATCATGGAAGTGAACTTTAATTTGTCTGTTGTTTAGAAGTTTCAGAACCAGGTAAGATTAGATTGATAAAAGTCAGGAAGGCCGAGGTTTAGGGATGAGTAGAAGGTCAAAGCCTATGTGTAACTCATTGAGTGAGGTCCCCTTTGGCCACACTTCTGAATATGTATTTGGTAGCCACATGAAGAGCGGTTTTAATATTATAAGGGGAACAAAAAAATATATTAAGCAGTAATAGGAATTCCCTTAAACTGAGCATAGTTGAGGCACTGTTTATAGATTAGCATTTCCAAGTATTTTGCTTGAGAGTGTTTTTATGGGTCTGAAGTACTCTGGAGATTTAAGGTTGTTTATTTTGGAGAGTAACTCAGTTATGTCAGTTTTCTATTCAGTGAGTATAACACCAGATTTTACTATATGGTTATATATAAAGATTATTGGTCTGGCAATATGTAATACTGCTTTCTTTAGGAATTTGGAGTGAAGAGAATTCTCTGGATTGCTTGGGCAAGGAAGGAAGGAAGATTTATAAGCAGTTTCTATTTAGAATTCGCCTTAATATGAGGGAATTTGAAGGTGTTATGTTGAGTATCTTGAGCTGGAGGAACAGGTAAAAACAGATAGGATTTATGGGTAATAATGGGAGGTACAATTGGACTTTTTATTGTAGCTATTAAGTGATTTTTTTCAGATCACTGGCTGCTAAAGTTTGAGAAGTAGGGACAGAGTGCCAGTGTTGCAAGAATGCCTTTGAGATTTTTCTAGAAACAATTAAGGCTTTTGGAGAACTGTTTTTGTTTATCTTTAAGGCACATTGATTTGGCTGTCTTTAATAATATAAATATTAATTTTTTATGTATAGATTATAGTAATATATTGACTGTGAAGCTTTCCACTGATGCCAGAATTTGTATCCGTGTCTCTCTTTTTTTTTTTCAGTTCTAGAGTAATCTAAAGGCAGTGATTTCCTCTGATAGTGGTTGCAGTGATACTTTTTAGTTATACTAGTGGAGGAGTTCTGTAGATTATGCATTACCAGGCTTTGTAAATTGTTGTTGCGATAAACTGTATCACCCAGCACCACCAGCACCACCAATACCAAGTGAATCAAAAGATTTCTTTCCCAGCCACTCTATCATCCCATTATTTATTCCTTCTTTTTAAAAACTCTATATCTTGAGTCAAAGGCCAAGTATACTCAGAGTGACTATATTAGCCATGAAGAAGTCCCTTTACCCCTAACTGTCCTGCATATGCTCACTGGTGTCCAAGGAGGAGTTGTGCAGTGGGACATGATCAGTAGACCTTAGCCCTCTTTTACGATAGCACTTCCATGCAATCTCCAGTATACACCAGGGATTCTGTGTTAGGGAGTGAGCGGTCAAACACATCCCCTCCACAGAAAGAGGAAAGCAGGCTAATTCTCTGAATTCCTCTCTTCTGCAGTGCAATTTCCAAAAACTACCTGAGCTGCTAGTAAGAATCTAGTTACTAGTATCATAGTCAGGGCTTTATTCCTGCATGCCAGCAGACCTGGTGTGACATGATAATGTATTTTTATAAGTAAGATGTATAGTATGCTTGAAGGGAGCAACCTTGTGAAAGTCACGGGATATCCTTTGTAAACAGGCCACTGCATGTTCCCTCCATACCTCTCAAGTGTACCTCATTATGAGGAACATACCTCATTTGGGCTCTTAAAGGTGTTCTCAAAGTTCCACATTGAAAGGGTCTGTAACACATTCAGTGTTAGAATTTTGAGGAATTAAATTTGGTATCTCTGGTAAATATAAATAAATCATATTAATTCTATAAAAGTATAAGTAAAACCAGCATATTTTAACCATCCCATGACCTCTCCTATGACCTTTGTTAGTAACCCATTAGTACGTGTTCCACATTTTGTCCATTTGTTCCACATTACGAGGGCACATTTTCCTCATTTTTGAAGTGATTTTAAGTTCCCTCCCCTGTGTAATACCAGGTATGTGCAGGGATGTTATGGCTACATACAAAAAAAAAAACACAAACAACACTGATAGTTGTCTGAGTGATGGACTCTTCTAGTCAACCCTTGCCCCGGTGATGGTGAGTGAATGGTCTAGTTACCTGGAAGGATGCTGATGACTGATAGGTGGAAAGGCAAAGTGACCTAAAAAATGTCAACCTCTTCATTATCTCCTCATATGTCTTGTTAACAGAGACTTGCACTGATTCACCCTACCAAAATTTTAGGTACTTAATATAGGAACCTTTCCACAGAAAACAGTACTCTTGTCTCAGTTTATGTTGGTGCATAAATTACATCCCTTCCTCTAGTCTTTACATCCTGAAATAGTTTGAAACTCTCCAAGTTTGAAAAAAAAAGAATACTTAAAACCTCTTTTGTCAAGTGTATCGGTACATTATAGACAAGTAAAGCTGTTTATATCTCTCTATTCATGCCTTGTATCCCCTGTAGTTGATTTCTGTATTGTAGCAGCCTATGACTCCAGATATAATGCAAATGCAATCAGCAATAATGGACACTCTTTTTAAATCCCTTGTGCCAATCTCAAAAGAAGCAAAAGGTCCCAATCTTAATACATTGCTGTAATCAGTTCTATAATCTGTTCTGTATACTCAAATGCAACCAAAATGCTTGTTATATAATACAGTGCAATTCTATCAAGTGCTTTATCACATCCAAACATTTTTTGCACATCCTTCATCTGTAACCCTATTTTCATTATGTTATCAATGTGTGCCCTGCTTCCCACAAATCCACATAGGCCATTTGCAATTAAATCCAGTAGACATTTAGCCAAAGATAAGGGAATTTTGGGCATTTTACATTAGTTTTTTTTATGAAAGATGTGTTCCAGTAATGTTTTTCTTTTGTCAGAAAGTGGCATAATATATTCATGTAAATACCCCTTCCGGTAGCACAGTAGTGCACTGGTTAACATTTCTTGTTCAAAAATGCATCATTATCCAGTTTCCTTCTTGGCTGGGGTGTCAGCTAACAAATCCTCCCTTTGCAGGTTTCTGGCTTCCTGTCATATCTGTCTCAGTTCTTTGCTGAGTTTGTTACCTTGTGGAGTTGATTCAGCCACTCCATTCACCCTCTCTATAACTTGGGCTCACTTTGCTCCCCACCCTGCCCCCTTATCCCACCCACCCCACCTATACCCAAATTTATTCATAAACACAATCACCTGACTTCCCTAACACCTCCCACCAACCTATCACTTCATCCTCCAACCACTCCCTCCTCTCTTTCCTTTCACCACCTGCTCATTAATTTGTTCTGTGGTGCTCTGCCACATCACATATCCTTTTTCCTTATAATAACTCCCAAACCAGATAACGTAATTCCACATATACTACCACCACCCCTTTAACTCTCACCATGCTTGCACCTTCTATTTTCTTAGCAGTTTTCTTTTTCCTAGGCTACCATCTAATTTCCTACTACTCCACTATCACTAATCACAATCACCTAAACTCCCCCACCCTAACCTTTTCAAACACTCACCACCATAATTGCATATACATTTTACCTACCCTCTTCAACCACACTCCCTTTGAGCTCACCAAGCTCACCTACAAAGAAACTAATTATAAGAACTTACCCAGTTTACTCCTACATAATATGATCGCCAGTTATCTACACACACTGACCACTGCTACTAACCAACTTGCACTCAGTGGGGCATCCACCCTAACCCAGCCCCCTCCACTACTATACCCACCGCTACAAACCTACATAGACCTAATATCCCTTGCAAGCAAAAACCCTCTGACCTCTTAATATTCAGTATAAACATCCATAGCATCATGAATAAAATTGAAGAGCTACATACCTCTATGTCCTTCTATAATCCTGACAATTGTACTCCTAACCGAGACCCTCGCTCAAGTCCCACATCAAAGATACCACCATAGCCCCTCCTGCCTACAGCATCCGTAGATGTGATCGAATAGCTAAAAGAGGTAGGGGCATTGCCCTGCTTTACAGGCATAACCTTACTCTCCAACAAATACATAAAGATATCCCCACTTTCAGCTATGCAGAAATCCTGTTTGCAAATATAAAATTAAACCAGCAGAATAACTCAGCATTATAGGTGTATACTTAACCCACAGTAGTGGTGCTGCGGTAGCGTTGTTGCCTTGCAGTAAGACGCAGTCCGGTTCGATTCTCAGCTAGACCGTCTTCTGCATGGAGACATGCGTGAATGGGCATACCTTCGTTGAAGGTTGTGCATCAGGGCTGGTAACTCGGCACGTAAAACTCAACTACCAATCATTAGCGGACCGGAGTTCTGCTGTGGCAACCCCTAACCGGGAAAAGCTGAAAAGACACAACAACAACAACTTAGCACCAGGCAACAATATTGCCACTCTAGAGTTCATTTTACATTGAACTTCCACCGCCCTCCCTCAGGAAACACTTATCCTGTGGGACTTCAACATTGATTGTGCCTCTATCACGGCATCCCCCCCAAAGTGCTACTTAAACCTATTTAACTTCACACAGCTTATCCAAACTCTGACCCGTATAGACAAGTCTACCAAAAAATAATCCATATTAGACTGGATCCTAACCAACAAGCCTTCTTCTGCCAATATATCTGGTATGTTACCCTACTCCCTCAGTGATCACCTACCCACATTCATACTAAGACAGAACACAAAACCCATAAACGCCCCATCCTACTTTCTGCCCATAGTTCCAAAAATTTCCTACCAGACCAATTCATCAACACCTTAAAAAAAAATAAATTTGTCACCTCTTAAGACTCTACCATTAGATGAAGCCATGGAGTACTTTAATACTACCTTCTTAGGTATCCTTACTCTTTTGGCCCCACAACATATAACTCATACTAAAACCATCCCAGCCCCCTGGATCTCAAACAACACAAGATCCCTACTCAAACAATGAGACATAGCTTGGGAAACCTGGTGTACCAACAACACAAGTACAAATCAACAATACTTCCTAGAGCTCAGAAACAAAGTAAAAAAACAAATACGTAATGACAAAAAGTTATTATATCCAGCTACAAAAAACTCACTACAACAATCCACAAAAAATCTGGTCCGCAATCAACAACATTCTCCATCCAGGCAAAATCACCTCCCCAAAACCTAACACTGAGGGTGATAACAATGATATTGCCACCAAGTTTAATGACTATTTCACCTCCTCCATCCAAATGTTATTCAACAATTTCCTCACTACTACTACAAATACCCCCAAAATAGAAAACTGTCACCATAAGTCTTTATTCTCAATTATCTTCTGCACTTTTGAGTTAAAATCGCTGTAAGTCTGTACAACTGTTTTTGCTGTCTATTTTGTTGTGTGATAGAGCTGAATATCTGTTACTTTTACCCTCAGTTCACAGAAAAATCTTTTGTCTAGAGATCTATCTGTTTTCTCAGTGGGAGAGAGTGAACAGGACCAGTTTAATCTAGCCAGGGGCATTCCTGCAAAAATGTTATTGTTGATGGCGTAGGATTCTGCTCCTCTACCTTTAATAGCCAGTATTTTAAATCAAATATACCTGTTTGCTGAAGCTGTTCTAAGCTGCAGAGAGACTGACCTACTGCCTACTGTGATACTGAGAATAGATAAGTGTTTATTCTCAATTATCTTCTGCACTTTGATTTAATATCTCTGTAATCTGTACAACATTTCCCCACCTCCCCGCTCAGTTTTTGTGGTGGTCTTAAGTCTTGATGTCTTTGAGTTGCCCACCTCTGGTATAAAGGTATATCCTACCATCACCCAGAATTATACCACAGTACAAGCAGAAAATGATTGATTTCAACAATTGGCTAAGTTTCTGGTGTCATTCTAAAGGGATCCAGTAAATGTCTGCCTGGGATGACATGACTGACAAACCTTGATGCTTTTCCAGAGATGGCCTGCATCTGTCACCCCTGGGCTTCTGGATACTGGCCAAGGCTCTTCCCATCCTTATAGTGACTTTTTTAGGCAGTGTTCCAAAGACCAAATCACCATCATAACAGCTACAAACAAATGCAATTTGAGGGTCATGCTGCTCAACGCTAGAAGTCGAAATCTCTAAATGCACTCGCTTGAAGCACTCCTTACAATGGAAAACATCAACATTTGTGCCGTAAAAGAGACCTGGTTCAAGGCAGCAGAAAGCACCCCTGCACTACCAGGCTATAACTCATTCCACACCTTTCGGCCGCAGAACTTGGACCGAAGCTGCAAAGGCGGTGGTGTTTCCATATTCATAAAGGATGCGCACACTTCCAGACTGGTAGCCCAACATGACGCATCAGAGATACTTCAGCTGCAGCTAACATTGGGTAAGACAGTGATTCAGGTCATAGCCTGCTATAGGTCCCCAACCATGGCCCAAGACTCACACTCCACATTCCTAAGCACCCTGGAGAATGATAGGGTCCAACCTAACACTCTCATACTGGGTGACTTCAACTACCCCTCCATTAACTGGGAAAACTACTCATGTACCAATACACTTGCCCAATGTTTCCTGGAATTCATTAATTACAATGCCCTGGACCAGCTCGTTCTTACCCCCACTAGAGGTAGCAACATCCTTGACCTGGTCATTACTTACATGGGCGACCATTGCTCTTTACCAATAGTCAACTCCTCCCTGGTTAGATCCGACCACAAACTAATCACCTTGGAAATCCACATCCCTTCCACCCCACCCCACCCCACCCCTGCAAAGGTAACCACCATGAAAAACTTCTCAAAAGCTAACTTTGGGCTCTTAAAAACAGAGGTGGCTAACTTCACGGCACCCATACAATTGGAGAACAGCTGCATGACCGCCAAATCATACATTAATGCCTGTATGAACACCTACACAAATGCATGGAGTGCGCCATACCCAATAGAACCAAGATACTCTCCTCCAAAAAAAGGAAGCCAGTCTGATGGTCCCATGCCATAAACAAACTCTACAACAGAAGAAGGAAACTGATGCGAAACAAGGTGAAGTCCCAAGATTGGAAAAACTCCCTTATCAGCCTCAGCAAAAGTTGAGATCCCTCATCAAATCGTCTAAAGCTAGCTATGAAAACAGAATTGCAGCAGATAGTAAAGAATTGCAGCAGATAGTAAAGACAATCACAAGGCCTTCTATAGTTATGTAAAGAATCTCCACGGCGATACCCAGATTTGCTCGGAGCTGTTGCACAATGACACCTCCTATACTGAGCTAACATATATTGCCAATATACTGGCTGACAGATTCAGTGCCAACTTTACCCCTCCCCCCAAAGGACCAATCACAATACCAGCAGATTGCCAGGCACCCAGTATTACTGCTGCACAGGTTAAAACAGCACTGTCCAAGGCCAAGAATACAGCTTCTATGGGACCTGACAATATCCCTGGCTGTGTTCTACATGAACTACAGACTGAGCTGGCACCTCACCTGTGTGCCCTGTTCAATCACAGCCTCACCTCAGGCTTTGTCCCTACCGAATGGCACACTGCTACAGTCATCCCTCTCCACAAATGAGGAATGACTACAGACCCTGGGAACTATCGCCCCATTAGCCTGACAAGTCTGATATGCAAAGGTATGGAATGCATCATCATGGACCTAATAAACAAGGATATAGGAAATCTCCAAACTCTGGGTCCTACACAGTTTGGTTTTGTGAAGGGTAAATAAATAAAAATAAATAAATAAATATAATTTTTAAATTATTTTTATTATTTTTTTTTATAAATTTTGACTATGTATCTGGAGCTTTTCTCTGCTGAAAACAGTCACCTTGTGTGCAGTCGGACTAACCCGGTAAACAAATGGAAAATAAAATAAATATCCCAGAGTTTTGCTGGTAAGTGAATTACACGGGTTCAGATGACCCTTAGGTGTGTGTGTCCTGCAATAAACTAGTATTCCATCTCAGACCTGTTTCTGTCATTTGCCCTTTGCTTGTCAGCACAGCCTCTGGTTCCCCAATACCCTGAAGTAAATAAAGTGGATATAGAAGATGTTTGAATGGACTGATAGAGACATTCATATTGTAGGTCTTTTTGCCATGCATTTTTTTCTACAATATCTTTTAAGAAATAACTTATATTGTTTCTAAAATATTTCCACTTTTGCTGTCATTTAAAAAAAACTGTTGCAAAACAAATGTCTATCTGCATTAAAATCCCATGATAGGCTCAAATACAGATGCTTAATATCAAGTTTATGTAACTTAGCTAGATATGTGTTATGCACATTATCAGCATGAGAAAGAAAGGTATATAAGTAACTGTGTAACTGCTTTCCATGTTTCTGAGCAAGGACCTTTTTTTCTTTTTTAGGCCATCATGCAAGTCATCAGTTTCATCATAAGATATGATGATTCCAGAATCTGACAGGTCTTTCCCTAATTCATTTTGGGGTTCAACAAATGCTTGAAAGGTTAAGTATGTCAGGGTAGAATTAATAGACCTACTTGTCAAGGCACATATGGTAAAAGCATGATGACAAAGACAATAGCAAATAACTGATCATGGAGTGAGTACAGAGGTTGTGTTATAGGTAATTGATTATCAGACCTGAGAAACAGTAGCCAGATTGACTGCCATTGCTGGGAATGATTTCATTCCCAGGGCTGAATGCCTTTTCATCCTTTTATTTTCTTCTCTGAACTTGGACCGAAGCTGCAAAGGCGGTGGTGTTTCCATATTCATAAAGGATGCGCACACTTCCAGACTGGTAGCCCAACATGACGCATCAGAGATACTTCAGCTGCAGCTAACATTGGGTAAGACAGTGATTCAGGTCATAGCCTGCTATAGGTCCCCAACCATGGCCCAAGACTCACACTCCACATTCCTAAGCACCCTGGAGAATGATAGGGTCCAACCTAACACTCTCATACTGGGTGACTTCAACTACCCCTCCATTAACTGGGAAAACTACTCATGTACCAATACACTTGCCCAATGTTTCCTGGAATTCATTAATTACAATGCCCTGGACCAGCTCGTTCTTACCCCCACTAGAGGTAGCAACATCCTTGACCTGGTCATTACTTACATGGGCGACCATTGCTCTTTACCAATAGTCAACTCCTCCCTGGTTAGATCCGACCACAAACTAATCACCTTGGAAATCCACATCCCTTCCACCCCACCCCACCCCTGCAAAGGTAACCACCATGAAAAACTTCTCAAAAGCTAACTTTGGGCTCTTAAAAACAGAGGTGGCTAACTTCACGGCACCCATACAATTGGAGAACAGCTGCATGACCGCCAAATCATACATTAATGCCTGTATGAACACCTACACAAATGCATGGAGTGCGCCATACCCAATAGAACCAAGATACTCTCCTCCAAAAAAAGGAAGCCAGTCTGATGGTCCCATGCCATAAACAAACTCTACAACAGAAGAAGGAAACTGATGCGAAATAAGGTGAAGTCCCAAGATTGGAAAAACTCCCTTATCAGCCTCAGCAAAAGTTGAGATCCCTCATCAAATCGTCTAAAGCTAGCTATGAAAACAGAATTGCAGCAGATAGTAAAGACAATCACAAGGCCTTCTATAGTTATGTAAAGAATCTCCACGGCGATACCCAGATTTGCTCGGAGCTGTTGCACGATGACACCTCCTATACTGAGCTAACATATATTGCCAATATACTGGCTGACAGATTCAGTGCCAACTTTACCCCTCCCCCCCAAAGGACCAATCACAATACCAGCAGATTGCCATGCACCCAGTATTACTGCTGCACAGGTTAAAACATCACTGTCCAAGGCCAAGAATACAGCTTCTATGGGACCTGACAATATCCCTAGCTGTGTTCTACATGAACTACAGACTGAGCTGGCACCTAACCTGTGTGCCCTGTTCAATCACAGCCTCACCTCAGGCTTTGTCCCTACCGAATGGCACACTGCTACAGTCATCCCTCTCCACAAATGAGGAATGACTACAGACCCTGGGAACTATCACCCCATTAGCCTGACAAGTCTGATATGCAAAGGTATGGAACGCATCATCATGGACCTAATAAACAAGGATATAGGAAATCTCCAAACTCTGGGTCCTACACAGTTTGGTTTTGTGAAGGGTAAATAAATAAAAATAAATAAATAAATAAATATAGTTTTTAAATTATTTTTATTATTTTTTTTATAAATTTTTACTATGTATCTGGAGCTTTTCTCTGCTGAAAACAGTCACCTTGTGTGCAGTCGGACTAACCCGGTAAACAAATGGAAAATAAAATAAATATCCCAGAGTTTTGCTGGTAAGTGAATTACATGGGTTCAGATGACCCTTAGGTGTGTGTGTCCTGCAATAAACTAGTATTCCATCTCAGACCTGTTTCTGTCATTTGCCCTTTGCTTGTCAGCACAGCCTCTGGTTCCCCAAGACCCTGAAGTAAATAAAGTGGATATAGAAGATGTTTGAATGGACTGATAGAGACATTCATATTGTAGGTCTTTTTGCCATGCATTTTTTTCTACAATATCTTTTAAGAAATAACTTATATTGTTTCTAAAATATTTCCACTTTTGCTGTCATTTAAAAAAAACTGTTGCAAAACAAATGTCTATCTGCATTAAAATCCCATGATAGGCTCAAATACAGATGGTTAATATCAAATTTATGTAACTTAGCTAGATATGTGTTATGCACATTATCAGCATGAGAAAGAAAGGTATATAAGTAACTGTGTAACTGCTTTCCATGTTTCTGAGCAAGGACCTTTTTTTCTTTTTTAGGCCATCATGCAAGTCATCAGTTTCATCATAAGATATGATGATTCCAGAATCTGACAGGTCTTTCCCTAATTCATTTTGGGGTTCAACAAATGCTTGAAAGGTTAAGTATGTCAGGGTAGAATTAATAGACCTACTTGTCAAGGCACATATGGTAAAAGCATGATGACAAAGACAATAGCAAATAACTGATCATGGAGTGAGTACAGAGGTTGTGTTATAGGTAATTGATTATCAGACCTGAGAAACAGTAGCCAGATTGACTGCCATTGCTGGGAAGGATTTCATTCCCAGGGCTGAATGCCTTTTCATCCTTTTATTTTCTTCTCTGATTGAGCAACAATTGGTACTTAGGGGGACATACAGTTTTATGACATATATTACAAATTATCTAATGCATTTTAAATGGAAATTGATGAACTCTGTTCTTCTGTCATATCATGGACGCATCTGCATTTCTCAAAAGAAGTGGGATATGCAAATTATCAGGAAAAACAAGAAGCCAGTCTTAGAGGCAGGTGCTACAGTTTATATCATTCACTTGAAAGACTGTATATGGTTTCTTTGTGGTATCCAACCTTCAGAAGATTTTGTTTGTTCCTTAATGTTCTTATAATCTGTACAACAATTTTAAGTAATGAGAGTCTGTAGAAACTATGTACTCTTGTAAGAAAATGCAGATCAATGTGCTACATATTTAAAAATATGTATGGAACTGTTCCAGCAGTGAAATGTCAAATGACAGTCAAATATTATGCAGTTATCAATGAAAACAGCGAGGAAGCAAAATTACCACCATAATAGCTATATCTACTATTCAATCAAAGAAAACAGGTAAACATTCAGTCTTGTCATATAGCCTCCATTTGAAGTTTCTTGATAAAACTCAGAAATACTTATATGGGTATTAAGTTATGATGTACCACCATGAGTGTGTCTAAAACCTCATTATGTTAGTCCGCTGTAAGTATGTCCGTCTAGCAATAAGCACTCAGTGGTTGTGTGCATCACTGAAAAACTGAAACACTGCCTGAAGCTTGTGCATATTTACTGTTAGCTCCCTCAACAACACTATCATAGCAGTTGTCCCTAGTACAAAATTGCTGGGTGTCATCATTGATGACAAATTAACTTTTGACCTTCACATTCACAGCAACATCAAAAAAACACATCAAAAGCTTAGGTACCCTATACAGACGCAACTATTTTCTCAGTCTCACTGCTAAAAAGGCCCTAGCCTCATCATTTCTACTTCCAACTTTGCTATATGGTAGCCCCATCATCACCAACCTACAATCCTCCCTAAAAAATAAGCTTGATGCCTGCTATAATAAAATCACCAAATTTGCTTCAAACACTAAATACTCAGCACACCACTGCTCCTCACTTCATCAACTAAATTGGCTAGAATCTCCCCATCATCTTACATACCTTCAGTTAACTACAGCCCACAAAATAATCTTCCAACCTGAAAGCTGCCCATCCCTCTCATCCATACTGACCATGCACCACCCCAATCACCACCTCAGATCTGAAAACAAAATGTTATCTATTGAGAAACCCAAACTTTCAGCTGGCCAAATGCTGTACTCCTTTGCTGTCTCCAAGCTATGGAATAACCTTCCTCCATCACTCAGAGCAATCAGTAATCCTGCCTCATTTAAAAAAAAATCACTTAAATTACATTTTTCCTCTCAGTGGCTTTGCTCCTGTACCCCACCAAAAATCCCAACACCTGATTTCCCACTCTCTTCTTTACCTTCCTGTCTCTTATGTCACCTGCTTCTTTAAAAACCTACCACTATTTTTCTCTGCACTTTCCTGTCTCTTTCTGTCACCTACTTCCTATATTTTTCTGTTACCTGCCATACACCTATCAAGCTTTAAAAACTTACCACTATTCTTCTCTGTACCTCCCTGTCTCTCTCTGTCACCTGCTTCCTATCTCTTTCTGTCACCTCCTATTCACCTCTCACTCATTCTGTCCACCTGCCTTACACCCTCTAACCATACTCTTCAGCTTGACCCTTACACATTAATATAACTATTCTCATGTTTTTAACTCGGATATTCTGCATCCTTCTTTCCTGTTCACAGCTGACTTTCATACACTTTGCCACTTCTACTATTCACTTTCTCCCATGTGATAGTAACTTCCCATATGACATCATCATGTGTACTAACCTACCTCTTTCTTTCTTTCATTCTTTCTCTTTCTCATAGATTAAGACCTTTGTTTGTAATTAATGAAATGATTTCACTGTTAAACTTGTGTTTTTATTTGCAGCCTTGTATCCTAATTTCTATGTATCAATATTGTATTTAAATATGTTGTATATATTTTGTATGTTAATTTTAATTTTGTGGAGCTTTTCTCCCCGGGCCTCCACTGAAAATGGGCTCCTCTAGCCCAGTGGACTTTCCCGGTCAACAAATGCAATAAATAAATAAAAATATAGTTTGTGTGTGTGAAGTGCCACTGCCATCTACAGGATATTTCTAGAAATTCCTAAAGAAATTATATTGAATATTTTGTTTTCTAAAAATTGTTTTTGAAATTAAATTCTAAAAATAAGATGTGCACAGTTAGCAAACTGATCCATGTGATTGGAGATTAGTAAAATAATGAAAAAGTAAACCTCCTCTTATACATTTTTTTTTCTTCCTTACAGGTTTGATCTGAAAACATTGCCTGTTGATTTTGTAGAGTGTTTAATGAGGTTCATTCCCACAGAGGCTGAAGTAAAATTGTATCGGCAGTACGAGCGGGAGAAAAAGCCAGTGGAGAACTTGTCAGATGAAGATCGCTTCATGATGCAGTTCTACAAAATTGAGAGACTCATGCAGAAGATGACCATTATGGCTTTTATGGGGAATTTTGCAGAAAGTATTGCAATGTTGACACCGGTCAGTAGCTATGTAATACTAAAAACCGTCCATGTTGCCATGTAATTGGTCCTTCAGTGTCTTCAAAGATCTGAATTGGTCCACAAGTTTAAGAAGTTATCTCAAAAAATAGCAATGTGACATTGTGTAGCTTTCTAGGCAACTAGAGTAAATCTACCTTTTTAGCATGTATTTATTTATTTAAGCATTTGTTAACCTTTTCAGGCACATCCTGGGTCAGTTGGCAATAGAAAGACAGTATTGTGCAATGAAAGCAAACAGAAATAGTAATAACAGAAACGTACATTAAACTGATAAGCATAAATTCCATTGGTTAACAGGAGGAATACAAATTAGGAATAATGTTGGCATCATTAAAACACTTTTGTTTAAATTTGAATACGTCAGTTATGGAAGAAGTGAAGCTGGGCAGTCCACAGGTGTGTCGCTCTGGATAACTCCAAAATGAATAAATCAACCAAAGTACATCCAAATAAAGCGTAAAATTCTGTAGTTCACACAAACAATTTATTGCAACGGACAAACAAGCTTTCTTCAGGTCACTTTAATAAATGCAGAGACAAGGTTGCTCAATATATGGGTATGTCAATCAACCAATATATGAACCAATTACAAATTTAAAAGGAAATGTAAAACAAGGTATATGTGTATATGATGTATGGATCTAAAACATATAGCAATGCACCTTTAAAAACCAAGCTAAACTTGTAAGGCTATATGTATAAAAAAGGAATATATACAAAAGGAATATATACAAAATATCCATATAGTAAATATGTATATATATATATATATATATATATAAATATAAAGAACACATCGGTGCACCATGTATACCGGTATATATTCCTAATACATAAATATCATAGATTCTACTAGGCTAATAAAAATGTTAAAAATAACTAGTCTATGCATTATAAATAAATTACCAAGAGTTATCAAGACACTGAATGGATCATTAGAAATGTGCTGTCATAATGTGGTCTGTCACATTACAAAAAACATATACATAAACAAATATATGACAGTACATGAATCATAGCTTAGTTCAAAAGCAAAGCATATAAATATGTATAAATAACACATTACTACAAAGACATAAAAGACTTTCTAAAAATATATATAAAAATGCTGAGTATATATCTATATACTAAGGCAATATATCAAGGAAAATACTTAGTGAATCATTAAAAATGTACATATCACTTTTCAAAGGGTGTATATACATAATAATAATGCTCTTAGAGCTCAAATCACTTAATGTTTCTGCGTTTCCTAAGTCTAGGCTTGATCGATGCTCTTTCATTCAAACCTGACCCACTATCAGCCCTTAGTCGGACAATCCAATCACTCTCTTTGCTCTCAGTATCACTTCTAATGTCACCACCTCTCTTATTAGGTGTTAAAACTTCAAGGGCCCTAAATAAAAAAGTGTGTGTATGGTCGTTAGCATTGACGTGCTTAGCTAGGGCATTATGTAATGACCCTTTCCTAATGTGATATACATGCTCTCTTATTCTGTCTCTAAATTTTCGATTCATTTTTCCTACATAGAAACTCTTACAGACTTGACAGACTGCAAGATAAATCACATTACTTGTCATACAGTCTGCAGTAGCTACAGTATTAAAAGTGCGTTGTGTGTCAGGATGTATAAAATCAGATGCACAATCGATATACTGACAAAAATTACAGTGTCCACATGGAACAGTGTAACCTGTAGTCATCTCAACTTTCTTTTGTTTTGGATAACAGAGCATTCTGTTAAGATTCTTCTTATTTTTATATTGAAATTTGGGAATATCACCAACTATTTCCCTTAGGTCATCATCAATCTGAAGGACTGCCCAGAACTTACTAATTATATCTCTGATCTCAAAATGGTCAGAAGTAAAGGCAGTTGTAAATTTCACTACAGGTTTGGTAGTAGATGAATTCTCTTTTGGTAGACAACCTTGGGCAATGGGTCCAAAATATGGCATAGCCGTGGTATGTCTTAAATCTGACATATTCTGCATAATATCATTCACTTCATTGATATTATAACCTCTATCGATTAATCTGCCCTTAAGGTTCTCTAATTCCATACAAAAACCTTCTTCAGTTGGATTCAAATGGGAGGCTCTGATGGCCTGACCCTTAATTATATTTTTAAAACACAAAGGAAGGATGCATACTAGATCTTAGTAGTAAAGAGTTACTATAGCATGCCTTCCTAAAAATACCTGTGTTGATCAAGCCATTAGGTAATTTCTCTAGAAACAAATCTAAGAATTCGATCCTATCTGTCGAGTAGTTCATGGTAAATCTTAAGTAGTCAGTTAAACTATTCATTTCATTCAATAATAATTCTAGTTGTTCTGGTGTCCCTTTCCAAAGAATAAAAACATCATCAACAAAACGTCGAAAAAAGACTACGTATTCTCTAAATGCTTCAACATTGAATAAGACATTCTCTTCCCAATGGGCCAAAAACATGTTTGCATAGCTATTAGCGCAAGGTGTCCCCATTGCTACGCCATCAACCTGCCTATAAATAGTGTCATCAAATATAAAAATATTGTTCTCCAGTACTAATTCTAAGAAATGTACCACCAAATCTATCTTGACAGCACTATAGTTACTATGCATTCGTAAATATTCAGAAACATAAATGAGGCCAAGATTTTTTGGAATCACAGTAAATAAAGACTGAATGTCAAGTGTAACAAAAGTATATTCATTGTGGCTGGCATCATCCTTAATACATTCATAGAAATCTAGCAAAAATTGTTTAGAGTCTCTCAAAGCAAATCTATTGTCATTCAGAATGGGTCTCAAGTTTTTTTCAATATATACTGAAAGGTGCTCAGTAACCCAATCACGACCAGAGACTATTGGTCTCATGGGTGGGTTCTGAGCATCCTTATGGATCTTTGGTAGTCCGTGTATAACTGGAATCAAAGGTTCTTTAATGATTAGATACTCATATAGATCTTTCTCTATTAAACCACTCATATGGATGTCTAGTAACGTATCCTTTATCAACCTTATAATATCCAAAGACATATCTGAAGTAATGCCTTGATAGAAACTATCATCTAACATATCCCTCATGGAGCTATAGTAGTGTGAGGTATTCATAACCACTAGTCGCCCACCTTTATCGGCAGGTCTAACTATTGTATCATCATCCTGTAATTTCTTCAGACTAACCCTCTCATTATGTGTAAGGTTGTCTTTCTTACAACATTTCTTGTTCATATTCTCTTTATAATAATATTTATAGAGTTCTTTTTCTGTAAGGCATTGGAAAGTCTCTACTAGTGGATGATTTACAGGGACATATTCATTAAGATTTTTAAAATTGAATTCCCTACTTGTCTGGTCTCTAGTGGCAGATCCTTTGTAAAGTAGTTTAAGCATAACATTTCTACAAAATAGCTTCAGATCTACCATAGTTTCAGTAATCACACTTCTACTTTTTGGAACAAAGTTCAACCCTTTGCTCAATAGTTTAAGATCATCACGACTTAATGTCTTATCAGATAGGTTGTATACTAGCGTCTGTCCTTGTTCCACATCCTCTTCAGGGTCTGATCCTGTGGGAAATCCTCTGAGAGTTTCCTTTTCTGTCGTCCACGGCTCATCGATGCCTGGGACCCTTCTAATTGGATGGGTAAGGAAAAGAAACATTCAAACCTGTCTCAGGTAGTGAATTCACTAAAGTGCTTTGCACTTTGGGTCTAACAATAGTGTCTATTCCTTGGTCTTGAGTAACAGGCTTATTTTTGACAACCTGTACTTTGGGATATAAGTTAGTCTCAGCATGCATGCTAGGATGCATTATATATATCACATCATTAGAGTCATTGCTGACACCAGTATTAGATATATTACTGGTGACAGCATTAGAATCTATAGGATTAGTGGAGTCATTATGTGGTGTGGCTGTTTTCTCCTTTATCACTGCCTTGTATCTCAAATAAATCACCCTGCCTAACACTAGTGACTGTATTCATAGAAGTATAATTAACAGTTCTAATACCATTATCTGTGGCAGCAATGTTACTAGCAGTGCTCACATTTTGCAAATTATTATCTACACAGGTCTTATTATGCATTGCCCTCAAATCAACAAGCGGAGTTCTCACAGAATTCAAACTGTCATGATTAATACCCCTGTAATTCCTATATACATTCCTTTTAACATTGTTATCACCTGATACATTACTATAGACATGACCATTGGAGTCAAAATTATTAATACTCTCAGAACCATGTCCATGCCTAGGCCATGCAAAGACTTGGCCTAATTTAAAGTCGTTTAAATCTCTAATTATTTTGTGCCTTTTCTGTTGTAACAGTTTTCGTTCAAAGGCTAATACACTGTCCAAAAGATTTTCAAATAGTGGTTGAACTATACCTTGTGCGTAGTCTTTGAAAATCATGGAGTGTTTTTTATTTATTTCCTCTGCTAACGTACTTTCTTCAGGTCCAAAAAAGTTTATCAATAGATCCAAGTACCTCCTACTGGTGTCTAAGTTCAATTTTTGCCATGCAGTTAGGAGTTCAGGGTATTCACGACCCTGGCTCGGCATATTAAATATGCGCAGACCTCGAGGCACGATGTTATTATCGAGGCAAAACTGTAGGTGCATTCGTTGCACCTGGAGCCTCTTTAATTTAAAAAAGCTCTTCTCGGTTTCGTCAAGGAGTCTGTGTAGTCTCTCCATATCGGCGCTCTCGGTGATGATGTCATCTTTCGGTGCCAGGCTCTCCAATTGCCATGACGAAATGGCAGTACACTCAAGATACTGTTTAAATCTCTTCAGCAGGTCTACGTTCCTCTGGTGTTCACCTCGAGGGACGTAGTCAAGTTCTATGCTGGCCATTATTAAGTGTATAAAAAGGGTAGTAGCAAATTTATTGTCCGCTCTTGTAGATGCAAACAATATTAGATAAATGAATACGTAGAGTTACTGTCCGCTCCTGCAGGTGAACTGTAAAAGTAGAAGCGTGATTACTGAAACTGTGGTAGATCTGAAGCTATTTTGTAGAAATGTTATGCTTAAACTACTTTACAAAGGATCTGCCACTAGAGACCAGACAAGTAGGGAATTCAATTTTAAAAATCTTAGTGAATATGTCCCTGTAAATCATCCACTAGTAGAGACTTTCCAACGCCTTACAGAAGAAGAACTCTATAAATATTATTATAAAGAGAATATGAACAAGAAATGTTGTAAGAAAGACAACCTTACACATAATGAGAGGGTTAGTCTGAAGAAATTACAGGATGATGATACAATAGTTGTTAGACCTGCCGATAAAGGTGGGCGACTAGTGGTTTTGAATACCTCACACTACTATAGCTCCATGAGGGATATGTTAGATGATAGTTTCTATCAAGGCATTACTTCAGATATGTCTTTGGATATTATAAGGTTGATAAAGGATACGTTACTAGACATCCATATGAGTGGTTTAATAGAGAAAGATCTATATGAGTATCTAATCATTAAAGAACCTTTGATTCCAGTTATACACGGACTACCAAAGATCCATAAGGATGCTCAGAACCCACCCATGAGACCAATAGTCTCAGGTCGTGATTGGGTTACTGAGCACCTTTCAGTATATATTGAAAAAAACTTGAGACCCATTCTGAATGACAATAGATTTGTTTTGAGAGACTCTAAACAATTTTTGCTAGATTTCTATGAATGTATTAAGGATGATGCCAGCCACAATGAATATACTTTTTGTTACACTTGACATTCAATCTTTATTTACTGTGATTCAATAATCTTGGCCTCATTTATGTTTCTGAATATTTACGAATGCATAGTGACTATAGTGCTGTCAAGATAGATTTGGTGGTACATTTCTTAGAATTAGTACTGGAGAACAATATATTTTTATATTTGATGACACTATTTATAGGCAGGTTGATGGCGTAGCAATGGGGACACGCTAATAGCTATGCAAACATGTTTTTGGCCCATTGGGAAGAGAATGTCTTATTCAATGTTGAAGTATTTAGAGAATACGTAATCTTTTTCGTTGATGATGTTTTTATTCTTTGGAAAGGGACACCAGAACAACTAGAATTATTATTGAATGAAATGAATAGATTAACTGACTACTTAAGATTTACCATGAACTACTCGACAGATAGGATCGAATTCTTAGATTTGTTTCTAGAGAAATTACCTAATGGCTTGATCAACACAGGTATTTTTAGGAAGGCATGCTATAGTAACTCTTTACTATTAAGATCTAGTATGCATCCTTCCTTTGTGTTTAAAAATATAATTAAGGGTCAGGCCATCAGAGCCTCCCGTTTGAATCCAACTGAAGAAGGTTTTTGTATGGAATTAGAGAACCTTAAGGGCAGATTAATCGATAGAGGTTATAATATCAATGAAGTGAATGATAGTATGCAGAAAATGTCAGATTTAAGACATACCACGGCTATGCCATATTTTGGACCCATTGCCCAAGGTTGTCTACCAAAAGAGAATTCATCTACTACCACACCTGTAGTGAAATTTACAACTGCCTTTACTTCTGACCATTTTGAGATCAGAGATATAATTAGTAAGTTCTGGGCAGTCCTTCAGATTGATGATGACCTAAGGGAAATAGTTGGTGATATTCCCAAATTTCAATATAAAAATAAGAAGAATCTTAACAGAATGCTCTGTTATCCAAAACAAAAGAAAGTTGAGATGACTACAGGTTATACTGTTCCATGTGGACACTGTAATTTTTGTCAGTATATTGATTGTGCATCTGATTTTATACATCCTGACAAACAACGCACTTTAATACTGTAGCTACTGCAGACTGTATGACAAGTAATGTGATTTATCTTGCAGTCTGTCAAGTCTGTAAGAGTTTCTATGTAGGAAAAATGAATCGAAAATTTAGAGACAGAATAAGAGAGCATGTATATCACATTAGGAAAGGGTCATTACATAATGCCCTAGCTAAGCACGATACACACACTTTTTATTTAGGGCCCTTGAAGTTTTAACACCTAATAAGAGAGGTGGTGACATTAGAAGTGATACTGAGAGCAAAGAGAGTGATTGGATTGTCCGACTAAGGGCTGATAGTGGGTCAGGTTTGAATGAAAGAGCATCGATCAAGCCTAGACTTAGGAAACGAAACATTAAGTGATTTGAGCTCTAAGAGCATTATTATTATGTATATACACCCTTTGAAAAGTGATATGTACATTTTTAATGATTCACTAAGTATTTTTCCTTGATATATTGCCTTAGTATATAGATATATACTCAGCATTTTTTATATTTTTTTAGAAAGTCTTTTATGTCTTTGTAGTAATGTGTTATTTATACATATTTATATGCTTTGCTTTTGAACTAAGCTATGATTCATGTACTGTCATATATTTGTTTATGTATATGTTTTTTGTAATGTGACAGACCACATTATGACAGCACATTTCTAATGATCTATTCAGTGTCT